>NW_026067979.1:4372900-4473953 GCF_014885135.2 Alexandromys fortis | reverse complement strand
TTTTTGGTTTTTCGAGACAGGGTTTCTCTGTGGCTTTGGAGCCTGTCCTGGAACTAGCTCTGTAGACCAGGCTGGTCTCGAACTCACAGAGATCCGCCTGCCTCTGCCTCCCGAGTGCTGGGATTAAAGGCGTGCGCCACCATCGCCCGGCTTCATGGTTTTCTTATTTTTTATTCTGGTTTCTTTAGGGCTGTTTGTTTACTTACCTGTTTGTTTTCTCAAGAGAAAAAGAAAGGCAATGGAGTTGGATGTGTGGAGAGGTGAGAAGTGAGAAACTGCGAAGAGTTGGAGAAGGGGAAACCATGATCCAATATCACATGCAAAGAAACGTTTTCAATTAAAAAAAAAAATAAGACCGTTAGCAGTCCTGTGAGAAAAACCAACTGATCCCATGAGTGATGTTCCCTCAAGGGACAATAAAAAGTCATAGCAAAGACAGAGGAACCTTCCAATCCCTCTCCTCAGTAAAGTGTACAAGAGTCATGGTAGGAAATCTGAGACTGGGCCTCGCAGTACGGAGCTGCCAGCCCGTGCTCTTGTGAAAGAAGAGAGGGAGAAGAAGCAGAAAGCTTCTCCATTTGACACCATGGTTCTGTTGCTGTGGCCTCTAAAGTAGCTCAGCACCACAGTGTCTTGGTGTCATCGATCCTGCATCCCAGAGCTCTGATCACGGCTCTTTCCTGGGAGAGATGGAACAGAAACACTCACTGACCTTAGAGGATCCACTGACAGATCTCCTCTAGCGGAGGAAATACCAAGGAGAAAGGGAGTGGCAGAGAGGAGAGGAAGTAAGGAGGAAGAAAGGATAGGCAGAGAGGGAACCAATAACTGATGTGCAGAGACAAGGAAGGGATGGGGTTATAGATCAGTGGTAGGGTCCTTGACTAATATTCAATCTCACAGAAAGGAAAGGAGGAAAAGAGGGAGAGAGGAGGAAAGGGGAAGAGAAGGAAGATACTTTTGACACTTGGCTTCCATCTTGGAAATGTAAATGAGTAAGACTGCTAAAGGCAAGGGGCACCTTTTGACAGGATCTATTGGCTTTCCGACATCCACAGGCCAGACTGCACAAATGCTTTGGCGATCTATTTCCGACCTGAAGGGTGGGGAAGTCACAGGAAAGGAGAGGGCACGGAAGTCAATTACTTCTAGGCAAGCTGCCCAATAAGTTAAAAGTATAAATACAGGCAAAAAATAGAAGCACAACCCCTTTATCTTTCCAATCAGGGTTTCACAAGCACACTCCCACTTCCTCTCGGGGTAGGTGCAGGCCACATCACTCTTAAGAGAAAAGAAAGAGTGAGCACTGTGCTTTTGCATCTAAAGAAAAAAAACGTGCTGTTGAGAAAGCCATGTTTATAGGCTGTGGGGGATCAGGATGCTGATGAGCATGGGAAACCATCACTTTAGCCTCTATTTCAATTTGAAGAAGTCATCTCTATTAAACAGATGGATGGACTAATGAAACCTCAAGAATAGTATGCATGGTCATTAACAAGTGATTTTTTTACAAGGGAAAAATTACTCCAAGGCAGAAATTATTTAATGAACAGGTCATTTAGCAGCAGCTCATCTTGTGGTGAAGTTTTCTGATTCTATTGTTTACGAAACAGAAACAAGAAAGCTATGGAGGGAGGCAGGGAAGTTTGTAAGATGGTGTGAGCTTGCCTGGCACAAAGCTGGTCCACTATGAGAACCACAGAAGGGTTCATTCTCATAACTCTGAGGACTACAGACCTGTTAGGTTCCAGTTTTGCTATTCTGCTCCCCAAATTAGGGGTAAGCAACTGTTCCCAGATTTCCAGAGGCAACAGTCCCAACTCAAGCCACAAAGCAACCTTGCCTCTCAGTCACCATGTGAACACTACACAGAGAACTATTTGCATCTCACAAACCTAAAGCTTAGTATTTCATGTAGATAAGAAGTAGATCTGTGGCCTCCCTGGGCTATTAGGTAGCATAGTAAATATCTTGATAAAGGACTTTTGGAGAGCTTTAGATGCAAGGCTTTATTTCACTCAGAAAGATGCTTAAAATGGCATTTTCAAGTGTGGCAGGTACACCTGGGCCATAGAGACAGACTCAGGAATGGGGATCACGCATCATCACAGGTGCCATGTAAGAAAAACAAGGAACCGGAAGTAACGGCGAAGAAGTGGCTGAGGGCCTATGAAGGAAAGCCACGCTGTAGCACACTGTGCATCCACATGGGATCGGGCTAGGATATTTACAAACAGATTGTTCAGTAAATACAGCAAATTTCCAGTGCACTGTATGGCATACACTTCAACTTCGTTAAGATTTTTGATTAAGGCACGAGTAAGGACGCTCTAAAATACTGTCAGTTGTCACCGCTCTGCTGTACAGAAACAATTGATTTACATTACGTATTTATAGATCTGGGACTCTATTTATATCCTCTAGAATTAACATAATTATTTTCAGAGCCAGGAAGAGAGGCCTTAATTTAAATTTGTTACTAGTTTCCACGAAGAAAAAAGCCCATATTTTACCCAACCCAGAATAAATGTGACTAGGAAGGACAACTTGAATCGAACGTAGAAAAAAATTAAGCTGAGTTTCTAGCCCCAGGAAAGCGGTTAACAAATGAACTTGAGCCCTGCCTTTCGGTAGGTTATGCATGACAAGGTTAGAAGTTGAGAAAATGTGGTCCTCAGAGGCCACCTTTCTATTCACACCACTCCTATTCCTGCGCATCGAGGGAATAACAGAGCTCACACCTCAGGCGTCTCCCTATCAAAATCTGCTCACAAAAAATATGCTGTCTACGTGAACAAGTTATACTTTTAATCAATCCACTGATGTGGGAGTGATTTCTTATTAATAAAGAAACTGCCTAGGCCCCTTGATAGGCCCACCCTTAGGTGGGTGGAGAAAACAGAAGAGAATTCTGGGAGAAAGAAGCTGAGTGAGGAGTCGCCATGGTTCTCCCACTGCAGACAGACGCAGGTTAAGATCCTCCCTGGTAAGCCAGCTCGTGGGCTACACAGAATATTAGAAATGGGTTAGAACAATATGTAAGAGCTAGCCAATAAGAATCTGGAACTAGCCGGGCCAGGCAGTGTTTGAAAGAATACAGTTTCCGTGTAATTATTTCGGGGCATAACCTAGCCATGTGGGCGGCCGGGTGCCGGGGACGCAGCCCTGCCGCTTCTAATTCAACAATCCACCCTTAGCACCCCAAGGCTGAGCAAGCCAGAGAGAATCTGGTTATCAGATACTTTTCAAACCAAATGGTTTCTGGCAGCCTCCTGGCTTCAGCAGCTCTCCTTACCCACTGTCTTCGCTACAGTTGCCTTGCTGTGAAGAGACACTGTGTCCAAGGCCACGTTTAAAGGAAACATTTAATGGGAGGCTTGCCTACCGCTTGGGAGGGTAAGCCCATGAACAGCATGGCGGGAAGCATGGTGACAGGCAAGCGGCCAGAGCACTGAGCTGTAGTTGAGAGCTTACATCTGACCCACAAGGAACAGGTAGAAAGTAAGAGAAACTGGGCCTATCATGGGCTTCTGAAACATCAAAGAACCCACCCCCAGTGACACAACTCCTTCAGAAAGGTCACACCTCCTAATCCTTCTTACACAGTCCACCAACTTGGTACCAAATACTCAAGTCTATGAGTCTACGGGAATCAGTCTCATTCAAACCACCACACCCCCTAATGGCAACACTGACTCAATGTGGAGTAGATGGCTAGGCGCTTTGCACCCTGCTGACATTATCCTGGCCTTTACAGAAGCCCCACGGCTCCTGAGGAAGACAGAGCAGTTAACTTCGAAGGTGAGCTAATGCAATCAACACTCTCTCCATGACAAACATTGATCGTAATAAGTACCCTTAATGGACACCTAAAATCACTTAATAAGCAATAAGCACACTCTTGTGGCTCCAGCAACCTAAAGAGGCTGAGGCAGAAGGATTTCTTGGACCCTGGACCAGGCCCAAGCATGAAGAAAAGGAGGGAAGAAAGGAAGGAATGAAGGAAGGAGGGAGGGGAGGAACAAACAAAGTAAAACCACTTTCTGCCAGCATGTACAACTAAATGAAAAAACAGTAAATATGATTTCACTTATTTGCCATTATTTTTAGACTGTGAAAATCCAGCAAGAAGGGAACAGGTTGTACTGATGAGATCAGAGGATGGGCATTCTGGAGAGACTCTTCCATAAAAGTTTTCCTTCCCAGGTCCAAAGTCGTCAAAAGATCGAATTTTCCTTGGCATCCAATCTGTGCACTCAACGTCTTAAACTATCTTAAAAGAAACTGCTGCAGCCTTCAGCATTATCAGGCTGCATCGCAGTCCTCTCCAAGCTAAGTACCATGAAGTTGAGCTAGGCATGTTCTCGGCAGCTAGATAAGGAGCTGATTATTCTGCATTAAATCATAAAATAGCTTTAAGCATGGCTGGGATCAAAATGTCTCTGCCTTGTAAACATTAGCCTGCAAATTTAGAAGCACTTAATAAAACATCCCATGAGACCCAAGGATATCCAGATGAGGAGGCCATAAGGACTGCCCCAGCTCTAATATGCATCTGAAATTCTAGACCTCAGAACCACGGTTCATGTGCCACCAACACTATGCCACCTCCAACCTAGGGGACCAGTGCCAATGTTCTCCCCACCATCCAAGGTCTCTCTTGCATGTGGACGGGACATATGTTCCTATGATGGGTGCTTGCCACGTGGAGCCCACTAAAAGAGCCACTAACCCCCGAGACTCATGAAGAGTAAAACATCTGCCTTCCACATGTGGATCAAAATTAAAAGCACAAAGCTGATGTCTAGACATTGGCTTCCTTGCTTTTATCCTTTTTTAATTTGGTGAGAAATTAAAACAAAATAATGTCCCTTCCTTGTGAAATGATGGCAGGCGCTACCCTGAAGGGAAATCTCCGTGTCTCTGGACTTGAGTGTCGTGGAGTGCCTGAACAGAGAAAAGCTGCACACCCCTCCCCAATCTAACTTTCAGGTTTTTATATTATTTGTTTATGTTTGAGATTATATTATAGTTATGTCATTACTCCCTCCCTCCCTCCCTCCCTCCAAACCCTCTTTCAAATTCATGACCTCTTTTGCCATTCATTGTTGTTACATGGATATATGTGTGCATATAGACATACATACGCACACATATATCACCCTCTCAGTCTGTATAATTTGGCTTGTATGCATGTTTTCCAGGCTGATTATTTGGTACTGAATAATCAAACTGGAGTGCTCTTCCCTGGGGAAGACTATGTCTCCCACCCTCTGCAATTCTCAGCTGCCTGCCTGTAATTCTTTGTGTATGGTTGAGGCTTTGTGGGTTTTCCCCCTTCCTGCTCAACAAGGGAAGCATGCCTGGTCCTGGACACTGAGCTTTCAGTCTTAAAGTAACGACAGGGACACTCAGCAAATGGAAGCAACTCACCCCTCCCTGATTTGGGCTAAACTAGGGCCCAGGTCACAGTTTGCTTCACCTTGCATCTCAAGAATGAATTCATGTGGCCAACAGTATGTCTGAAGAGCGTGTGAGCCGTAGGAAATTCATAGCCTATGAATAAAAATTGTTTTATTCGTACCAAGAAAGAACCACAAAGGAGAAAGGAATAGGCTCAACCTGCTTTGTGGTTTCTCAAGCTGGATACCCTTCACTTGACCTCCCTCCACGGAACGCCTGAATCCTAAATCAGGATGCATCGGAAGGTTTTATCTAAGTAGCCCGGCAGCAGATGAGGGGGCAGTGAAATGAATTGGCCTCCCCTTCCCTCACGGGTCCCCTTGACTTCCAAAAATAATACTCTGGCCCAGCTGTTCATTTATTTGTAGGTAGTTGAAGTAGAAGATTATAAATGAAGTTCAGATGCCATGTGGGAGAATAGTCAAGTCTTCCAAGTCTAACACTGAGAACCCTTTCTTGTCCCAGGGCTGGATGAAAGGCTCTGGGTGCAGCAAGGTTTGACTCTCTGCTCCACTGACTGGAAAGGAACCACGAAGCATACAGACTGTCCTGAAATGGCTCAACTCTAAGCCAGGCCAGCCAGTGGCAGCTCCCACACCAGGCTTACAGCTTGTGTGTGAGAATGCAAAGCCCCAACAGAGCCCTAAAGTGAGGATACCTCAGGTGAGGTCCACATTGCCTGGGTCAGATCAGCAGTTTCCAAACAACCCTACTGTCCCCGGGCTTTGACTTCTGTGTTAAAACATTTGGCACCTATGCTATGTGCTTGCTGTGAATATTCAGCCCAAAGTCAGTATGTGTACAAAAACAGAAGAAGTCAAAGGAGCTGCAAGGGCCTGACTCTGGGCACCACATCTACACATCTAAGAGTCACTGTGCTGAGGTCTCAGTTTCTCTGTGACAAAATCAAGAACTTTTACCAAGGACTATTGTGACCACATGGGCCCCTCTCTATTTGGACTTCCATTAGAAGCAGAACGTGGTAGACCTTTGAATTTCTCATATTTATCACTTATTTTTTTCTCCTTTAGCCATCATCTATAGACACAAGCACACACACACACACACACACACACACACACACACCTCCCTTCAGTCTTTCAAACAAGATACATCTCAAAACTGAGGAAGGTTAAGACACGGCAACACAACAAGGCACAGCAAGTCCCCTGTGAAGCCCAGGAAGATGAAAAAAGCCATCAAAAGCCCCATTCTTCATGAGGTCAGTTATAAGAGAAATCAGAAAAGCTTGACCTTCCGAATGCCAGTCCCTGAATCTGCAATCTCTCCCTGTGGAGAAGAGCTGGCAAGGAGAGCTTACTGAAACCATGACAGGAACATTTTCAATATCTAGAGCCAACCAAGAATTTTGCTGATGAATTTCTCTAAGATAAAAAAAAAACTTCTTTTATATGCTAGGCAAAAATAATCTTGACTTGCAAACTATCCCGACTCCTTTTTCTAGGGACAAGTGTCGGCAAACCAGCTCACCCATCTCTGCCCTCAGTGACTGAACAGCTGCTGCACTTTAGTTGGGCTGGGGGTGCTGCAAGAACTCAAAGCAAGACTTTTACATAACTTAGAAGTCAAGTTTTCAACGTCCACCAAGCGAGTTTATTTGGAGCATCCCTTTCAGGAATGTTTTTTTTTTTTTTTTTTTTTTNTTTTTTTTTTTTTTTTTTTTTTTTTTGGCAGCTGGTTCACTGTGGCAGCCAAGGAAGGTGGCTGGCAGCTACAACAGAGCAGTATGTGAACACTAGTTTTTTCCTTACAGATGTACCTAGACCACGTCTGGAGTGTACGGTGTACGGCAGAGCAGATACTGAGGTGCCAGTTCTCCACCAAGAAAGCAGGGGGCGTGGTCACACACCCTGCACAGTGTCAAGAGACCAGAGCTGCAGAGGGAGGACAGGAGACCCTCTCACTCCACTGCACAATAATTCACCATCAACCAGTGGCTTTTTCTGTATTTGCTTCCCATCACAAATCTACTTCAGTCCTTTTGACACAATATTCTTATTGTCTTCTCAGTAAGATGGTTAAGTGCACTGAAACCGTGACATGGAAGATACGATCAAAGCAAAGTCCGCCCAGTTGTTTTCTCTGCGCTTCCTTGTTCTTCCTTGTTTGTTGGCAACAAAGGATAAACACGAGGTTCTTTCTTTTCAACCCCTAGTCTTCTGTGATAAGTCATAACACCATACCAATTATAATTAATATTATATCATTTTAGTATAGTGTATTAATTATAATACACTAATTTTATTAAAGGATGGAGTTATGAAAGTGTCGTCCAGTTTATGTACTCCTAGAGGCCTATTTTAAGGAATAAGCAGAGACAATGGTAAAGATCATGTACCAAGGATTTTAATCTCAGCATTATTTACAACACTTAGAAATTATGAGCAAGCTAATATCCAACAGTGTAGACTAGTAAATGCCATGGTGATCAATGGTGGATTGCTATAGTGATATTTCATTTGTATTTTAATAAATAAAGCTTGCCTAAAGATCAGAGTAAAATAGCCCCACTGGTCAGCAATACGGACCAGGCAGTGGTGACCACACACCTTTAATCCCAGTAGCCACACTAGTTTGCCATAGATACGGGGCAGTTGTGGGGCAAACCTTTAATCCCAGCCCTAGAGAGGAATATAAGGCAAGAGGAGACCGCTCTCACACACAGTCTCATTCTGAGATTCCTGGAGGCAGGATCACCATTACAGACTGAGGTAGAGGTAAGAGCCAGTGACTGGCTGCTTTGTTTTTCTGACCTTCAGGTTGAACCCCAATATTTGTCTCTGGGTTTTTATTAATCATGATTCAGATTACCATAAAGAAATTATTATGTATGTTTTCCCGAAATTCTGGTACATGGGGTAATTTGGCAATATGGACCTCCCCCTCCCCCCTCTCTCTCACACACACATTTAGAATCTCAAAATGTCAATAATGGTTCTATCTGGGTGTTATAATTATATATTTCCATTTATCCCTATGCTTCCTTCTTGTTTTCCAATTTTCAGATTTTTTTCTTACAAATGGATATTCTCTACTAAATTTTTTACATTTTAAAAAATTCACACAAGAAAAATTTCTCACACTCAACATTAACTCTACTCTCTGCAAGTCCTTAACTTGGATTTCAGGATAGACCCTTCTAGCCTTCAGGTCCCTTAGGCGACAGTCAAATTATGCAGGCAAAGTTTAAAGTGTATTTTATGTTACATGATCTAGTATTTCAGGGTGCATGTGTGTGTGTGTGTGTGTGTGTGTTCGCGCATGCACGTGTGTGCATGTGTGTTTATAAATTATTTTTAAAGGCTGAGTCATTCCCATAGTTACTATGATTTATTTAACCCATCTTGTGCATGGCCTGACATTTCACTAGCCTGCTGAGTCCTGCATTCACCAGTCTCAAGCCCACATCTCACACCTGTGTTTATATCTGCTGGTCAACCTCCTACAGCATCATAAAAGGGACATATTTTAACATTTTAATAGAAAATACCACACTACCCTCCAAAAACAGTCAGAAAACACATGCTCCATACAGAAATCTTGGCGAATATCATAATGAAACACATTACTTTGTGTGCGAATTAAAAACATACTAAAAAAAGAAACAGAACCAAGAAAGAAGCCTCTTGTCAAATGCATCCTCACCGATACCAACTCAGTCCATTTTTTTTATATTGCCATTTATTTTCTGACAGACAAGATATGGCATCTTGTCATTTTAATTAACATTTTTATTAGTAGTGAGGTTTATTTCCTTTTTCTGTAATGTATTGACAGTCTCTATATACTTTTGCTGTTTTTATATTAAGTTGGGATATTTTAAAATGCAAGGATGCAGTCAACAATTTCAGATCAAAGGGAAGCTGAGCAGTTTTTTGCTGGTCCTGCCTTCTCAGAAAGCACATGTGAAGCTGTGTCACACTCTGCAGGGAAGAGTGGGGAAGAAATTTAGAGATGGAAGAGGTTTCCTGCAATTATGCACAGAATGAGGTTTTTAATTGAATAGATCCATTGCCCTGAATCCACAATAATTTGATTCTTTTACTAAAATGATTGGTTTCAACAAATTATTCCGTTTGATTTTTTTTCCTCCCATTTGAAGGCATTTTAAAAAGCAATGGAATTAATTATCACAAAAATGCTGAAGAAATGGAGTCAGAAGCCATGAAACCAATTGACAATTAAGGCGATAAAAGCATTTAAACACAGCCAGTACCAGAAGGCGGCCAACCACGTGTGAAGAGCCTGCCCACCCATTAAGAACTTCAGTTTACACCATGTCGAGAGGAATTGCATTCTACTCCACGAGATCCACTGTGATAGTTTGAATGTAATTGGTCCCCCTAAGCTCAAAGAGAGTGGCACTATTAGTAGGTGTGTCTTTGTTGGAGTGGGAATGGCCTTGTTAGAGGAAGTACGTAACTGTGCGGGCAGGCTTTGAAGTTCCCTATGCTCAAGATACTGTCCAGTGCCTCAGTATACTTCCTATTGCCTGCAAGATGTAGGACTCTCAGTACTCCAGCACCAGTCTGCATGCATGCATCATACTCTCCACCGTGATGATAATGGACTGAACCTCTGAAACTGTAAGAGAGCCACCCCAACTAAATGCTTTCCTTATGAGAGTTGTCGTGGTCATAATGGGAAGCCTAACTTAGACACCCACTTTGATTCTTTCCCAAATCATGCTCATTACATTTTCCCTTTCAGGTTACTTCAGTAGCAGCCTTGAGAACTGTGGGTCATACAGCAAAGAAGAAAGACAAAGAATTAACTCAAGGAGTTCCTGGTGGATAAGGAGGTATTCCCATGGGAAGTACAGCTTTGATGGCTCGCCATAGAGGTTGTAGATTCAGAGTAGAGTCTGGACCTTCATAAGCCTTCCCCAGCTATGGAAGCCTATGTTATCCCATCTTCACCCCACTCAAGTTCATTCATGGAGCCCTGAATGAGTCAGCTCAAATCCTTTGCTAATCCTCTCTAATTCTCAGGAATATTTCTGAAAAGTCTTAATCTCCTGAAGAGCCCAGGATTCAACAGGGTTGTCAGAGACTAAAACCACATGCAAGCCCCCACACAGGACTCACACTGACCCCATGACATGCTCTTGGGGGTTGGGGAGGCTGAGAACAGAAATGAATGAGGGAGGGTATTTTTAGTTGCAGAATAATGTAAAAGTAACTGTTTTTATAAAGTACCATTTCATACAAACAACATCAATTATGAAAGGTAACTAGTTTATGTCTAATACTGTTGATAAAGTATCTTTTATTGCAAATCGTATCTTGTTTAACAGTGAAAGGTTTTGAGGAACTGGACGCTGCAAGTTTCATTATTCTTGACAAATAAAAATCCATTTGATACTTAAAACAAAACTTAATTTTGTAAAACATTTTAATTTGTGTGTGTTTAGAGGGTACAAACAGTTAAAGACAACTGGTGAGAATCTGGTTTCTCCTCCTACCTTGTTGGTCCCAGCGACCAAAGTCAAGATATCGGGGTGGGCAGCAGGCACATATACCCACTGATTCATCTCACCAACCCTAAAATAAAGCTTTTTAAATGATTCTGTTGGCTCAAGCCTTTGATCTCAGTGCCCAGGAGACAGAGGCACATGATTCTGAGCTCTATAGGAAGACCCTGTCTCAAAAAAAGCATAAAACCAATAATCAACACTCAATAAATGAGTTAATCGAACTAAGCTATTTTATACATGAATCAAAGGCTGAAGAGATGGCTCAGTGGTGAATTCAGTTCCCAGCACTCATGGTAGCTAACAACCTCTGTAACTTCATTTCCAGAGGATCTGATGCCTTCTTATGGCCTCCATGATTACTGCATTGTTGCAGAATATTTGATTAAATATGTAAAGATGTGTTGCATTTGTTTAACTATGTCAAGGTGTATTGCATTTGTTAAATTATATAAAGATGTGCTGTTGTTTTACCTTGCAAGCCTAAGGCACCTGATTGTCTAATAAAAAGTTGAAAGGCCAGTAGCAAGGGAGGAGGTATGGGAGAGACTTCTGGGCATGGAAAGTAAATAGAAGGAAGAATTTAGGCTTAAGAAAGAAAGAGACTCCAAGGAGATGTCATGAGCCAGACAGACAGACATGGAGGAAGCAGGAAAGCATGACACATAGAATGAAAGAAAGGTAAAAAGTTCCAAGGCAACACATAGATAAATAGAAACAGGTTAAGTTAAAAGAGCTAGTAGGACAACCTAAGCTAAGGTTAAACATTCATAATTAATAATAAGTCTCCATGTCTTTATTTGGGAGCTGGTTGGTGGCCCAAAGAAAATGCCAACTATATTGCACGCATGCAGCGCACATACCAACATGCAGGCAAAACACCCATACACATAAAATAAAAAATAAAATTCTTTTAAAAATTCTTAAACATGTGAATCATGCCAAAATGTCTGAAATGTCTAAGTTGAACATCAATTACTAGGTCTACAGTTTGTAGAGTACACGGACTCTCTGCCCAGAATCAGCTAAATGCTGACAGCCTCACGGTACAAATTCATGGTTTCCCATCTCCATTCTTGTCTTCCATTGTTAGCACACTGGTATTTAGGGACTATTCCTTTATGGCCTTCCCCTGGTATTTTTCTTAGTGACTGTTCTAATACAAATATGTTCTTTCATAACCAAGGGTCCAGAGTCCTCCCTAAAGAGCAGGCTAAAGCAACAAGGGAGAAAATGGATTCAGTAGCAATTCACAGAGATGCTAAACCTCAGAACTTGTGGGAACTTGAGAAGGAAGGAGGCTGCTAGGATAGGGTACAGAGGTGTAAGGAACAGCAGGGAAAGAAGAAGGATATCCAAAAGTCCTGACTAGAAGTCATACTAATATTCTAGAAGTCTCATTTCTTTGTTTAAACTAGTGACTTAGAATCAAGAAGGCCCTTTGGGCTTATATGGGACAACATGAGCTTTATGTTCTTGTTCTATACAATAAAAAGAGGGAGGGGGTTTAAATAATTTCATAATGACCTTGTGACTCTAGACATATCGAGAATATTCATACTTAACTAGACGTGGAATTAAGATTCACAAAAGTAATGACTTTTGACTTGATTTTTAGACTAAACCTGTACCTAACACCTCTAGGTGGCTACAGACTAAGGTCAGTTAGTTGAGGGTCTAGACCGGCTCCAGAGCCAACTGGGGAGTTAAAACTAGCCAGATTCATCAGTTTTAGAGTCTATGCCCTAATCTACAACAGGCATGTTCCAACAGCTAACCTCCAAAATCATGGCCAGGTATTTTTTGTTGTTCTGTTTGCACAGTACCTATTTGGGGAATTTTTAAAAACTCAGACTATCATGACCTGAGGGAAGGGGTGTCAATGTTTCTCAGTGTTGAAAAGAATGTTTTCAGCAAACATTCATGCTTTGTGGAAAGACCTCCCTCACAACCCCTTCCCTAGTCAGGAGCTCCAGAGACTCTTGGCAGAATAGTTTGAGGAGCAGCAAGTTCATAACTAAGGTTTGGAGTAAAGACTCATTGATTAACATTTTCAAAGGCATGGGAACCAGACTTAATGATAAAAGATTCACATTCCACAAACCCTTTTTAGCCTTATATAGCTCAGTAATGAATGAATCCAAGTCCAAGAGTCTCAGAATGAGAGGGCCCCTAAAAGGCCTCAGGTCATCAACTTCCCACATTATCCTTAAACACCTTCTACCCATCATACTCCTTTGAGAAGGGACAACTATGGAAACACCAAAATATCCTATAGTTTCAAACAGTAAGAAGGGTTTTCTTTGATCAAGGCCATATCTCTGCTTTTTGTTTTTTCTGATCACCTATCCCTAATCCTATGTATCAGTCTCAAGAGATTCATCAGATCCCTACTGGTCCTGGAAGCGCTGATAGACATAAGATTAAGAGGCATAATCATCTTTCCTGTGCTGCTGCGGGCTGTTTAACTGTGCCTATGCCGCTCAAAATTCAAAATGCCTCACTTGTCAGAGCTCAACATGCCCCACGGGGTCTTTGTTCCCATCATTTGACTCCAGACATAAATTGATAGGGTACTTGCTGAGGCAGAACCTGCTGTGTGCCTGCCGTCCATGTGAGCAATGCCTCAGGCAACACGGCAGAGCATTCTAGCAGACATTTGAGTGCCTCACCCGTCACACTGTTGACAAACGTTCGGGAAATTGTTCATGCTTATAACTATAACCACCACAGACACACACACACACACACACACACAGCCTTCCTAGCACAGGACAATCACAGTTTTAGCACTATGGAGTGGTTGAGAGTTTTCTGTTCTCTGGTCGAGCTCAATGGCATGCTGTCTATCACGTCATCAAAGAGGCTCAAGAGAGGACTTCAGCCATGTTACCACAAACAAGCAGGGCAGGTAAGAAATCAACCTAGGTGCTGCAAATCCCTAAAATCATGACTGGCATATAGCCATAATACACCCTCACGGTCTAACGCTTAAGAGTAGAAACCAGATCCTATGCCCTGCGTGTGATCTCACTCAGCCGAGGTGGCCCCATTCACAAGCATAACGGTTGGCACAGGGGTCCCAGAAGAGCCACAGCGTGTCCTCTGCAGGTTGTCAACGGAGCAATAGAAAGGAGAAATGCTCTTCAAGGGAGCCACCCATTCTGTCTATTAATGACTTCCTCTTGTTGCTATTGGGCAAGAAATGACTTTATAAAGAATGATAATAACACAGAAAAAATAGGGCCAAGGAAGGGAGAAAAGTGAGGTCTAGATGCCTGGACATTGCCGTGATTGAGAAAGTACCAATTAACTAATCCATTTTCTTTAACCAGGATTTGGTTTGTTTCTGTAAGCTGTGACCAGAAACCACAGCTACTATACCCAAACCTGTAAACCAGCATTGCCCCCATTCCTTCAACAACCAGTGTTTGGGCTGGGAATGAACTTGAAGATCAAACTTAGTCCTTTACCCTACAGGTCACACAGGTGAACTATTCTAAACGGACTTAAGAGACGGCGCATCATTCTCGATGCAGGTTGACGGATATGGAATAATAGCTTGTCTTAGAAGCACATTTGGGCTAGCAGACGCTTCGCTCATAACACACTTACACATGTGGATTCATCCATCACCTGACAAGCAATGCCAGTACTCAGGCTCAATGTCTTTGGCTCGTTTATAAGTCTGAAAGCCCTGAAACACAATTAGATCAATCCTCTCTCCAGGAAAAATTCATCTGGAAGAAAACAGTGGCCTAATGGACCACATCTAGTCCTAAATAATCTAGTTGCTCTTCAACAGGGTTATTTGGTTGGTGGGGGTCTGGGAGTTTACGGGAGGCATGAAGACCTACTTCCTTAAGATATTCGAGATTTACTTTTCAACACCTAGAATGGAAATGTATCCCTGGATATATTTTAACCTTCTCATTATCAGCTGTGCATAGAAACATTATAAAATGCCATGTTAGCCTAAGATGAACGTGACTGTTATGTCTCTCAACAGGTTCTCCTTTCGTGAGCTACGACAGTAGTCTCTCTGTTTATCCTCAGTACAAGGGAGGAAACTTAATGCATTCATAGGAGAAAATCCCTTCACAGAGAGCAATGCCTCAGGATGGATGGCGAAGGACCAGGCTTCAGAGAGAGCAGCTTTCACACACTCACACCACCTCCAGGAAATGCTGTGGTCCTAGGGGACTGGGAAGAGTTGGCACAATCCAGCTCACAGGCAAACCACCTGAGACAATGTCCTACCCACAAGAGGTCCTGACTGAGAACTTCACAGAGTGCCAGTTCAATACTGAACACTTTTTTTTTTTTAATACTGAACACTTTTAGCTGACTTTCAAGTGTGCCTTTCCCCTGAGCTCAATTACAGCAGCTTTGCAGGCTACTTTTGGAGTTTGTGGACACATGTGTCGTGTATTACAGACATACCCAAATCTTTTGAAGACAGAACACATGCCTAGTGAGAGAAGGGATGCAAGTCAATATCATTGTCCTGTAGAATAATTAACTATGAGAATGAGACACATACTTACAAATGCTTGCTTTTGTTAGTATATTACTTTGATATGATATATAAACTTCCTTATATAAAACCCAGATATCCCAGGGTGTATTTGATTACTGTACAATGGTAATTGGGGAAAAAAAAACAAGGAACTTAAGCAGATAAAGGTAAGTATTTGGATGTACTAATGTATAGCAATCTAGCACCTGCCCTATAGACTATTTACTGCTTCTCTTCAAAGCAAACCACTCACTTAGCTGCACTCGTCTTTACAAAAGATGTCTTGGAATGTTAAAGCTACAATTGTATGGGCAACATCTGGCAGATATTGCTAGCACTGTTCTATAAAGTGTCATTTATTAGACCCCAGACAACTGAAATTCATGTTCAATGACACAGAGATCAAAGCAGTGGCCCTGTTTAAACTTGGTAATGGGATTGATGATATCACTAAAAATCCCCGTGGCTTCCCTTCATATATTGCTTAATCTTACCCCTGTGTTAGGATGCAAGCGAGTACCACCCCAAAAAACCAATATTGAAGCCTATAGCAAAATCCCAGGGGCTCCCACCACCCCTGTGCCTGGCTGCTGCAGACCAGGAGGAAGTCAGAATGTGGCCTGACAGTGACTTCAAGGAACCAATGTGGCTGAGTAAACTTAACACTTTTTCTAACAACAAACTCTAAACCTAAAGCACCATAGACTTGGGAGACGAGCAGAGATTCTCTGGCTCCAGACACACAAGTGACTAGAGGGGTTAAAGGTTGCTCTGATGAAATTAGAATACTCACTTGCTAAAGGCCTTAGGGCATGTCTCCCCCTAACATCGCTTAGAGAAGATTATCATGGAATCTATATCCACTGAATAGCACTCATGAGCTATGCCATTTGTTCAGGGAAGAATGTGAATCCAAATAAAATCGCCTCCAACTGAAATAAAACATTATTTCCAATCTAATAACAGCCAGATTTCATGTGTAAAGTTGCACAAGGAAAAAACATGATTAGAAAAATACTCTTAAACAAAAAGCATTAAGAGCAAGAATGGAACTGTACCTTAAAGTTGCATGTATAGTCATCCTTTTGCCTCTACAGGGAATCGGTCCCAGGAGACCCCACTGAAAGCAAACCAAGAATGTGCAGGTCTCTCATATAATACAGTATTTTTGCACACAACCTGTGCAGTTCCTCTCAAAACTCTCATGTCTAGATGGCTTGTAATATTAACTATAATACAAATGTCATTACATTAAACTCCATGCTTAGTGAATAATGACAAGGAAGGTTCAGACAAGCTCATTACACATGCAAATGTTAAGAAGTAGTCTCCAGCTGTGACCATCTGACCTCCAGAGGAGGAGCCCTCAGTCCACCATTTGGGTTTACTACATCACCAAGATGCAGTGGTTATGGCTTCCTGTTCTGAATATAAGTTTGGGCACTGGGGATAAAGGTACATCTTGCAGTTGGTTAGTAACGGGGCCAGTGGGACCAAGCTCCTGCTACCCTGGCAGGCTGCCACTCAAATACATCAGCAAAATACACACAACCCCAAAGTAAGTGTGAGTGAGTCAAGGTTCTCTTTCCGTGGGCGGAACCCATGCCCATCACACCTCCTCTGCCAAGGAGGTAGGTGAAGCAGAGCACATCCACAGGGGCAGAGGCACCCTCTGTCCCCGGGGGACTGGGGGACGGTGACATCAGAACAGGAGAGTCATACACACCTCTCTTAAGGTCCTGAGTCAACACAACAGTGAGCATGGTCTAAACCGCTCGTCTCCACAGCCCAACAGAAGTACAGCTGGGCTCTCACCAGCATTTTACGGTTCACATGGTCAGTGAAGGGGGTGAAAGGATTCTTTGGCTAAAGGCACTGTGGCAACGAACTGTCTTAGCAACCCTCTGTAAGACTAAAGGCATCTTTAATTGGCACGTGCTTGAACAGCCCTGCTCCTCTGGCTATTTATTAGGTGAGGAGAAGTCTCTTTCCAAAGAAAGAGCAAATTTAAGGCTCAGAATTGGGTGCATGAGCCAAGGCATAGCAGAAGCAAGCTGATGTGATCAAAAGTAAAGATGCTGACATTTGGATTTCTAGGTATTTTACTTTCTTGGATTTCTTTGGCTGAAGTTAAATCTGACTTTATTGGTATATAATGTGGAACAAAAGTTGTTATTAATCAGGAATTAAGGTAGAGTGCTAGAATTGAGACAAATCTATCATTTTTACTGCACATATAGAGAAAACAACCTCCCACTTGCCACCATTGCATGGTAGGTGGACACAGACCAGTCCCGGGGAAGATGGTTTGGACACGACTGTGTTCTTGCCACACTTCCCTGAGAAGCATGCAAGTGGATAACTGAAAAGGGTAGATCTCACTGGAATTCATTCTTATTTATAGAGGATTGTGAGACCCTGTGTGGCTGCTCGGAACTGAACATGGATCCTCTGCAAGAGCTGCAGGAGCTTTTATCACTGGTCCATCTCTCCAGCCCTTGAACAAATATTTTATTTGACAAAAGAAACTACCCAAAGACTATCAGATAGGATACCTACCCTCTGGCAATTCTTTGTGACATGGAGGCTCATGAAGTCACTCCTTCTTCCCCGGCAAGATACCAAGGAGGAAAGACCAGAGAGAGAAGAGACATTTGTCGTCTGATTTTCTTGTCATGTGAACGACAGTACAACCCTTTCAGACATAACATTTAATTCTGCTCCTTTTCAGTATTCATCACAATACTACCCTGATTCTAATGAAACAGTCATGGCTGTCAACCGTCCCAGCAAAGTCAAGTCTGACAACCTGGCTGATGTAGAGCGGGGCCAGCTGTATTAATGTAGTGGATGTTCTCAAGTATCAAATGAAAGACCTCAAATATCCTATCCATGGCTAATCTCCCGAAAATGATATGACTTCTAGTAAATCCAGACATTAGTCTGGTTTCACTGTGTGACCTTAAGATAAAAATATCATAAATTTTAGACTAAGGGAGACTATCACTAGAATGATTGTTGACTCTAGAAACAATCTCCAAATGCTATGGATGAGCACTCCAGGGTCTCAGAAATAACTACTCAAACTCACAGTGTCTCACATTGAACCACTGGACACTTATCACACGGCAGGAGGGCTTTTAACAATCACAAGGGAAAGGCACGCTTCTGTGGTGTTTTCCTAAGGCTACTGGAGAAAATGAAATTTCATAGGAATTGCTTTTATAGCCACAGACTTTCAATTACAAGGCCAGCAGTCCTCCTGGGTAGCCTAGAAAACAGCTCAACACCCCTCTGCATAGTTCCCACTCAGACGCTCCCAAAGACAGACATGGGGTCAAAATGTGAAGAGTACCAGCAGCTGTCTCAGAGTTTCATCCATACACAGTGGAGGCAATTTTGCCTTTGTCAAGGGGAAAGTATCTGATTCAGGGAGGAATCAGAATCTGACTTGTCAGAAAGGCTGTGGAACTGGTTATACTCAGAGGAGATACTGAAAAATGACCCTAGTATTTGTTTTTCTAAGAAGTAGCTCATAGAATCATTTCCAGGATGAAGATCCATGTGCCCTTGCCTTCATTGCCCCCACTATGTCGCCGCTATCCAGGATAGCAAGCCCCTGACACTTCACGTGCCCATTCAAAATAGTCCGCAACCAAGGCAAGAAAAAATTTGACCTTGTGATCTTAATGAGATGGTTCTCAACTCACCTGGGGTCTTTGGGGAGGAATGGGTTCTTGAGCCTAATTCTCAGACACTAAGTGGGCCTGGTTTGGCCTGAGAGATTGTAAGGCTAACAGCTTGGAGGGGATGCTGCTGGACCAGTACTGACAGCCACTCTTTCCTGGGCCTGGAAACCTCCAGGGTCCCGTAACATACTTAAGCATTGGTGAGGGTGTTGTTTTTTTTCTATTCCAAGGAACTGGAAAAGACACCTTGTACTCAACAGGTGTCTTTTATATACACAGGAAGTCACACTTACGTCATATGGGGGCATCCACCTGCCACCATTCTCACCACAGCAGGTCGGAGCAATGTTACTGCCCAGAGCGGTGGGAAAAGACACCCAATGCCCACAGCTAGGCTACCCGTGTCAGGACTTAATATGGACACTCTTCTCACCTAATCACAATATGTCACAAAGAGTGAAGTAAGGCCAGAGGGCGTCCACATGGTCTGAGATGCTCAGAGAGCTTCCCACGCCTTTCTGAATATGTCAGCCCTTCCACTGACGCAGCTTTTAACATCCCGCAAATGGATAGCAGAGGAGGAGTTCGTGACTATGAAGTTAAATGACCCGGGCTGCTGCTATTTCCTAAACCTAATAATAAGCCAGGGCACACATAAAATTCATAATCACCAAGTGATCTTGTCATTTGCTTGTCTGTCTTCACCAGAGATAATGATAAAAGGTTAGCCAAATGTTAAATATTTATGAACTCTGAAATTAGGGTCATTCAAAACTAAGTATTTAGGAGTGGTGCTTGGCTATGGACAGCTAAAGGAGTATTCTTCAAAACAGAAATAAATGCTCCCAATTCAGAAGCCTAAAACAAAAATGAATATGTTCACTTACTAGATGGCCGCTAACTAAAAGTTAAGTTTTATAAATGGATATTAAGATGAAAACAGCCTGCAACAAAATAACATTAAAGAAACACTTCAAAGAATGAAAGTCCTTGTATCAATTTCTCTCTGTTCCCATTAGACTTTGTAAATCTTTTTGAAGTCAAGAAAGATAAATATTAAATCAATGTTAAAATAGAAATATTTGAGATAGCTAAAATGTCCGGATAAATATGTGTTCATAGGGTCAGAATTTACCTCGTGATAATAGTATATAGCCACTGAATTACTAAATACACAGACCATGTAGCAGAATAGAAATATCACTGCCATGTCAATATTAGCAAAGAATAATAAAATTTTCATACATATGATGTCATGGTTATGCCTAAAATATGCGAAAGTGAAGAACACTGTATGTAATCCCAACTATTCAAAATCCTGAAAATAGCACACTAGACTGAAAGGAAAGAATATTGCTCACATGAAACTTTCAATTGAACTGCGAGTTTTGTATTTTTTCAAATAACCATAACATCAGGTAAAATGCTCGTACTAAACCATTAGCATTCTGAATACTTAAGTGATGTATTTAATTGAACTAGTTTGGGTCTTTCCCCACAAAGGGCAAGTGAAAGGTGGAACAAAAACTATACAGAGAAGCTTTGTTCTGCAAAATGACAAAGTACAATCACACAGGACTATCACACAGGATTATCCTGACAATGGTCTAGGTACCTGTGAAGAGTTTCACGTTTCCCTTCATTTGAGATGAGCTTCTGAGACCTGTTTTAAGGGAGAAATCTCAGCATATGAAGCCATAGAAGGTTCCTTAACATGATATGCATAGAATATGCAAAATAGCTGCAGTTTTCCAACAGTCACCACAGCATGAAGGTTTTTATGAAATAAGAGATTTTAAGAAATTGAACATATGGCCATCGTTCAAAATGCCCCAGTGCTTTCATTATCCCTTACAAATCCTACCTGGTATGTTATTGTAAGTTGTACAAGGATATGGGGTTTCTATAAAAGGGAGAGATTTTTCTGAGTCCCTGCAACACGACTAGGAAAAGCACACAGTACCTTTAAGACAGTGGCTTCCAGAAGTGTGGGGATACAGCTTTATGAAGCTGGGTTGCTTTGTTCCTTGACATAAATAAAATCTGAAAACTTACCTTTCCTGAATAAGTGATACTGGGTTGAAAATTATTTCCTGAATAGAAGCAAAATATGATTCTCAGAGTTAGAGGCACTCTGATTAAATCACAAGACATGACCAAATTTGAGATTTGGGGAATGCTGATATGCCTCTTTAGACAAGGGAATCAATCACCGTGCTTAAAGTTGTATTTGTCATGATTTCACTGAGCACCCAGTATCACAGACCAAGGGTCCTAAAAGGATTCATCTCATTTAGGTACACTTAAAGCAAACACCACATATCCACCCAGCTGGTGGATACATATGCACTGTGGTCTTTGGGAACACTTCACTGCCCTGCACCAAAGCATTTTGAATTAGCCACTGCGTTCCTGAACTGAAGACCTAGATCATGGCATAAGTTGCAGCTTTTCTCTGGAAGAAGAGGATGGCATGCACTGTGTTCAAAGTAACATATTTCTAGAAATTTTTCCCCGAAATATCACCTGTCACCTATATCAGTAAGTCTGAAAATTCTCAGGACCTAAGAATTTGAACATTTGAGATTGATACACAGAAAGCTTGCCTTTTGATGTCTCTTCATGGTATCAAAATGCAGCATCTACGTGAAAGACCTAACATTCCTAAAAGGTTGGCATGAGGGGAGGAGCAGAATCAATAGGGTTCTCTTTACTTAGCAGTCTTGACCAGAGCCATCGCCAGAGCCGACAGAGGGACACAAAGTCAATGCCCTCTGCTTCCAACATACCAGATTCTTCAAGGATGTTGGCAACCCAACACAGCTGTTCCAAAGCCACTGGGTGGATACAGCGACAGCATTCAATGACATTCCTGAGACTGGCAGCTTGGCTTCTCTTCCTTTCATTAAAAATACTAAGTCTTCTATTTACCTACTATCTGGATGGTTAAAAGTTTATGTTGTCAGCACAGATGTAGCAATTCTCATATTTCCCTTAATTCTCATAAACTTCTTGCCCCATTCCCCAGAGGTGATGTTTGTTTTCACTTGGTAAAGTCGCCATCTATACACTGCACTTGACTCCATGACATCTGACGCACAGCCCAGGCCAGAGATGGCCACCCCATACTAGTGCCCTTCTCTCCTAACACTGTGCCAGGGGGTGGGGAGCTCGGGACATGGAAGCATTGTCCCGGCTTGCCCTCTTGCACACTTGTTTCTGTTTCAGTACACTGGCCAAACTGTTTGAAATGCCCAGAGAGAAAACTCCAAGATGTGTTAGGGTTGTTTCAAAGATGAGAACAAACTATTTCAACCAGCACCAGGACATCATACCATGTAGGAAGACACGATCGATCACTAATGTTATACTAATATCCCAACTATGCTGGAGTGTGTCAGAACAGAAATAATGCCAGATGAAAAAAATACCTTCTAGCCAAAGAATGAAAGGTAGTATGAGAAATTTCTCATGTCTGCTGTGTACTGATTTTATTGTAAAATAATTTCCTCAGGATGCTTCACTAACACAAATTTGATTTGTTACGTTGTTTTACATTAGGTTTAACTCAATGTGCTAATCAGTCATAAAATCACTTATCTCCTAAGTCAGGGTAATTAGGCCCCAATGAGGCTTAACCCCTTGGTTCTGTAGAGGGGACTATGCAGTATCTTGAACGTTAGGCAAAGTTCAACCCAAGGCAAGAAATACACTAATCTAGTCAAGAATTTTTAATTTTCCCTAGGGACACTTATATCCTGTCTTATAACAATGCCCTTGAAGTTTGCCTGTGAGAAGTTCTGGGTGCAGCTTGGTTGGGAGGAAGAAGGTGAAAGTGTTCACTCTGTGTCTCACTGACTTTCATTCAAAAGATAAAGACAGCAATTCTTTGGGTAAATGAAGGAAAGCAACAGAAAAGCATTTGCACGTTATTGCAAGTACACTGACTGACTCATCATGGCTCAGTTTAAAACAGTCGGTGATTCATTGTGCTTTAAAAGAAGTGTCCTTGAGATTTTCACTGTTCAAAGCTAGTTTGGCCCTGGTGGGTTACTCACATAAAGAAATACTATGGAAAAGTTAAGGTGCAGAATAGAAAGCAACGCAACCTGTTGTACTAATTCAATTCTCTGAGAGTTGGTCGGTCAGTCTATCTATCTATCTATCTATCTATCTATCTATCTATCTATCTATCTATCCATCTATCCATCCATCTACCTACCTACCTATCTGTCATCTATCCATTCATTTATCATCTACTATCCATCATGAATTGTTGTTTTAGGTAAGCACTGTAATTAATCTATGGGACTAAACACATCTGAAGCTACTAAAGTATTTTTTATAAACATTGCTCACTCTCTCTAAAATAAGTCTTCTTTTAAGCGAGTCAAAATATATGTTCAACAACTCACACATACTCACTTTGGATTATACATGGGGTTTCATGTAGACCAAGTGGAGGATTGTCTTGCTAGACATAAAGAGCCACACTTTGCTTTCATAGTCAAGAGCATGCTAACTTGAACCACAGCAGGCAAAGTGGGCGCTCCAGTTACTACTGATTCTGCCCAACGGAACGAAGACTTTCTGTGTCCAGTAGCAACATAAACTTGGACATTCCAACATTATAGTGAAACGTCATTCAATTTGACTCACTAGGAGAGACCACAAGGTTTTAGCGTAAAATAAGGAACGAAGACTTAAGAGTAAGTTGCTTTTTCATTCCCAAGAATGAAAAAGGTGCTGTTACACCATACAGAAGTCTTCTATCTTGTGTAATGGGAAATAATTTAGACACTTAGAAGTTTAAACATATTCAAAAGTATTATATATATATATATGTTTTGGTCTTTTAATGACTAAAAAGAGATACCCTTTTTGGGCTCAGGTCAGCATGTGCAGTATTGAACTTGGCACATATTTGCTGGATGACTGGATGAATGGCATTCCAAGAGTGGATACTTCAGCCTGAGGTGCAGTTGAAACTGTGAGCCACCTTAGATCCAATCATGTGACTATTACCATTCCTCTGGGACCATAAAGATACTTGATAAAGTCCCAGAAGGAACGAAGACAATGACGTAAGTGATTATTTCCAAGTCCTTACTGGATTTGCTTCATTTCTTAAGTCACCATCTTTCATGTCAGACCACACAATACAATGCCTTCTACAACAGACCACCATCCAAGAATGCCAGCTGAAAACAACTGGAGGATAGAATGCCTCACAACACAAATCTCTATGGAAATGTTTAACCCCCAGTAGTCTGTTATATGGGCCCCCAGAAGTGGAGGGTCACCTACCCTCACTCATCTGCCCTCTGAATCTGGGCAGAGCTTTGCTCAAGTGAAGTCCCAGGAAGAGTCCTTGGAGAGACAAGGAAGTGGTCTTTCCAGGTAGAGACATCATAAAAACCCAACAAGGACCCAAGTCCTTTATCTTCCCTTATAGTGAATGAAACACTTGAATCCACACACTAAGGCTCAGTTTTAAGCACTAGACTCTACTAAGAGACACAGTCAATTTTCTACTTTAAAAGATCTTTCTGGCAGAAATGGAGGAAATATATTGGACAATTCAGATGAGAGGCTTTTACAAGACTCAGAGATAGCACACAAAAGCAATATATTGGTTGCCAAATGTATCCTGGATTAAAAATGAAAAACTAATATCTGAAGTCCATGTCCTGACCCACCCCTTCCTGATGTGTGACTCCACATCAATAATATCTCTTAATTTTTCAGAGTCATTTTTCCTCCTGTAAAGCCCATTTTCTCGTTCCATTTCCTCACATGTGAATTCAAAAGAAGTGTGTTTACTTCACAGGGCATCAGCAACTAGTAAACAATTCCCACAAACATTTACACACACACACACACTGCCCAGCCCTACAGCTTACAGGGTATCCTGTACGAGGAGGTAGACATGACAATATCAACCCAAGTCTTCTTAAAGTTATAATGGGGATTCATCAATGTGGTCCAGCGTATACAAGCAGCTCTGTCCAAGTCGTGAGCATCATCACACGGCACATGGTGCCTCTACATCTCAAGATGCTCGAGGATGGAAACAAGTCATTCCAGTCCCATAACACAACTGAACAACTGTTTATCGGACAAGTTGCCTGCTTACTTCCCAGGCTGCGCACTCCACTAACTTGGAATTGTTTCCTCAATGTATCTGAGGAACCTAAGACACTTTCCATTCCCAATAAATGACTGACCTTCAAGGCAGAGCAATCTGACATAAGGAAGTCAGGTTTCAGCCATCATAAAAGAAAGGAAAAAAAAATAAAAACCTCAAAGTAAGAATTAAAAGTTCTCGGCCAGAGAATGAGCCTACAGCGCAGGGGAGGACCACCTGCTAGCCCCCACTGACTGCAACTTGGGATTCTCTCTTTCAATACTGCCAATTTCCTCTGAGTGTTGGAATGTCCTTGCCAGCATTGGCTCTCGTCTGTTTGACTGTAGTGGCTAGGAGTGTGTAATACAATAAGCCAAGAGCAACAGAGGGCATATTTATCATAGCCCTGACTCGGGAGCTTCCCATGTAATTCTCACAGACAACCGTAAAGGACAGTGGAGCCTCCTGGAAGATGAGCAGGCACGGACGTGACCAGCTGCTGTCAGTGTCTGTGTGACAAGCCTGGTTGTTTACCCCAAACACTTAAGCTGGTATTTATTTCTGAAATCCACTCACTTTTTTTAAAAAAAAAAACTTTTTAACTTTTGGGTTGATGTCCAGGAATGAAATCTAACCCCTGACACAGATATGTCCGACTCTTTGACATTACAACACAATACTGTCATCTTCAAAGCTCATCCTCAAGCATTAGTCGGTCGAGTTGCACAAACAAATTGAAAAATAAAACATAATGTTTTAAGCAAGTTCATGATTTGGGTCTGGGCTGTGGCATCCCTGGCTCTATCTGGCCACACGCAGTAGCCCTGTATGAGCTGCAAGTTGCAAGTACCTGCCTGGGACATTGCTAATCACATATGCTCTCATGCTCTGCCACTGGACTATGCCTGTGCCCCTGTATCACTCTTGAATTTAGCAGCCAAGAACTTAAGACATTGAGTACAGCTGAGTGACAGCTCCTTGTTACTGGTATCCCTACCCACTGCCGGGGACAGCACAAGAAACTGACCCAAACAGCCTTCCACACAGACACTGGCCACTTTGGTTTAAAGTATTTTTCCCCATGTTTTGATATTCCCAGAGGTGTCAACAGTGGTTAGGGGCACAGTTTTATCTATGAATCATTTCCCGGGGTGGGGGGCCGATGTGGGAGACAAGGAGTGCTGTCTCTGTCTAGCAGGGCTTTACCTCTTTCTTGTTCTCTGGTATGGCCACGTCACTGCATTACAACAGACAGAGCTCCTGGAGCCAGTACTGTGACTGCCATCCTACTGTCCCTCAGTCCATCGAACAGCCTCTTGACACACCACAGAAATGCCTCATCCCGTAGCAAGCCTGAGTCTCTGGGTGACCTTGTCCCATCACCCACAACACTCCTACCATGGGAAATGACCACCAGCAGTACTCTCTACTCTGAGAATTACTGAGTCTGGGCTAAGGTTTCTCAACAGATGGACATGTCCAATTCATGGCCCAAGGACTTGTAAGTGATCAAGGATGGTTATGTGTCAAACACAAAATCATGAACTTACTTAAAACATCATAAAACTTTTTGTGATGTTTTTATACAACTCCATTGGGCAGTTTTCAAGTCTGAACTTTGTAGATAACAACGTCAAAGGATCAGACATGCTGGGAACAATCACGGGGTCAGGCACCATGCTTTGTAATCAAATTTGCTTAAATTAAATGTCAACATCACAGTAACTATATTTATCAAATGCATCCCATAAGTCAGATACCCTTTAACAGAAAAACACCTGTTAAATACATTAGTTAGTTCATTCATTTTTGCAATACTGAAGACCTTGAAGAAATGTCGGACAATTTTTCCACCACTCGTTTTTAGAGATCCCCAGCTACCCTACAATTTAGATACTACTATCAACTCTAACGTGCAAGTGAAAAAAAAGAAAAGCTCAACCTCAGTTAAATGAAGAAAGGAATGACCACAGAGGTGCCATTTTCAACCTTGCTAGGTGAGCATGGAAGGCGCCGAATTGAGGGGTTGAGTGCCCACATGCAATAATGCAGACATAGCAGGAGGTAAGCTGGATTCCGGGGGTCCTGGAACAAATGCATTAGCCTGGGGAAAGAAGAGAAAATTAAGGCAGACAGCAATAAGCAAACCCATAAGTAGGAAGGAAGAGAGACAGTAGTACTGAGGAGGTGGGAACTGTGAGTGGGTGGGTGGTCAGGTGGTGTGCAAAGGCAGGCCTGGGGCTGGGGTGATAGTTCAGCAAAAACTCTAGAAGGCTGATGATCAGAACAAATATAGAGAGCAAACGTCTCCGTGTCTGAGGAACAAAAACAGCTCAGTGTTTTCTTAGAGGCACGAGAAAATGCTGCAGGGTGAAGACCTAAGAAAGGCACCCAACTTAACTGTCACAAAAAGCCCTGAAGCCTGTACTTGGAGGTGACTACACAGAAGACTGGAAGAAAAGCTTCCAGAAGGGCCATGCAGAGCCCAGTGAGAACCCAGGGCCATGGCAGCAAGTTCAATTCTTGCTGTTTGATCCACCCATTATTCCTAGATATAGCTATGTCGCATCCATCCCAGGCACTTGCAAGCACTCTACAGTGGTTTAATTCCCACCTGCCCCATACACTTAGAGGCACTCTGCAGATGTCGTATTCACACCCACTCCAGACACTTACAGGCACTCTACAGTGAATGAATGCCTCCTTCACGAAACAGTCTCTTCCTTTCTGAACAATTTGTTTTATTATTTTAAGATAAGAAAAGAATCACATTACTAAGTCAGCAAGCAAAATTAGAAAAGGACAAATATATTTTTTTTTCTGGTCACTCTGACAGTGGTCATCAATAAGTCAGCTGTGTACTCACGCCAAAAGAGAGAGATTTGGAATTTTTCTGAAAGACCATTTCATTGGCCTTACAGTTACTCTGCAATTCCAGAAGACCAGAGTTTTTTCAGTACCCAGTCCTAAGACAGAATCCTCAAGGGCAAGACATGGGAGTTCTGTGGGCATACAGGGCATGCCTCTTAGAACCTAAGAATCTGGACACTAAGCATTGATGGTGTTAGCTCATTCCGTATTTATATAAGTCCAGTGACAGATCTCTAGCCAGAACAAGCAGCTAGTGAACAGGCTTTGGAGCCCAAGGCCCTGAATGATGAGCCCTAGCATGTCTCCAAACAAGTAATCACGAAACTCTTGGCTTCTCAGAGTGACTTAAATGACCGCTCAAGACACTGAGAGTCGCAGGTGTTCTCCTCTCCCTTTCCTGATTTATTAAGGCACCATCTCCCTCCCCCAACTCTCAGAATACCTTTTAAGCTTCCTAGCCTCGACACAAATCTAAAAATTCTAAGCCAGGATCCACACAGGAGAGAGAAGATGCAGTGTTTAAATTTCAGGGGCTGTGTTGCCTCACTCAGTATCTTTTCCAGTTCCGTTCATTTTCCTGAAAATTTCTTAATTTCATTTTTCCTTATATATGCATAAAGTCCCATTGTGTATTATGAGGACCTGACTTTGTGAACCCCATTTTAAAGAAGGGGCTTCATCTTAAGCCATATAATGAGCTGGGAGCGGGTGATCTCGGCTCCAGAAATGTGCTGCCGTGGCAGAAATGTGAACAGATTCCCTAAAAATGGACAATTAAGAAGATAGGGAGCAAGGCCATAAAATTTAACAAGGTCCAGATGTTCTTGGGAGACATCCTGTCCTTGAAGATACCTTGTCAGTTATGCATGGCTCTTTGTTAGGTTTTTCACAGTCCAAAACTGACGAATGGTTTCACAAACCACCTTATCCTATGCCCTTCTTACCTAATCTCAAGACAACAGGACATGAACTCCCCTGATTACAGCGTTTTCCCTTTAAAAGTTCTAATTTCCCAGGGCTCCCCGCCATACTTTCTGCATCCACTTTTCTACTGGAAAGGTGTTGGTCCAAACTTAAGTTTGAATATTATTAAAAACCCTCATGTAATTTGCATCAGAATTCCAGCTCCGTGAATTCATTTGGGGACTGGAAACTTGGGCATAACAGTGGACCACATGTTCATTATCAGCTTTCCATCACTTGACAACATCTGTGCAGACTCTACTTCCTGGCTCTTGTGAACAGAGCATCAAGGAACATCATGATCAAATGTCACTGTTGTAGGATACAAAATCCATAAGGGATATGTGTCCAGATGCAGTATAGAGCTGGGTCATATGGAAGTTCTCTAGTTGGCTTTCTGAGTCAGTACTGGGCTACACACAGCTGGGTCAGTACTGGCATTCACACTCTGGGTAAGTGCTGGGCTAAACACTCCCGAGTCAGTACTCTAGGCTACAGACAACACTGGCAGAATTATAATACACTGTTTCAAACTTATCCCCCTCTATGTGTTAACTTTTCAGGAGAAAAAAAAATCAGGCAAGCAAAGTCATCTCCTATGGTTCTATTGAGGAATGAGATTAAAGTGATGTGCCAGCAAATAAACTGGAAATACAGAAGTAAGAAAATGTAATCACACTTAGAGACTTTCACATTAAGTTTTCTAGAACTGTTCAACTTTTTTTGGTGGTGGCAGCCAGAAAAGAAACCTAGAAAGCAGGAACCATCCAAAGTAGGAAAGAGATGAGAATCAAGCAAAAGTCAGGCACGCCTTTCCTTTGACTTCTGAAGTAAACAAAAGCAATTGCTATTTTAAGGCGAGTGCTGGGCACATGCAGTCTCCCATTACTGGAGGGTTTTGATGACTGCTGGGAAACATATATAGCTCTCAGGAGGAGGGAGGGAAAATTGATTCAAGCCAGAGGATGGTTTCAAAAAATGACAAAAGGAAACAAAACTACTGATGGACCATTAAAGCCTCACTTCAGTTACATTTTGATGAAGAATATATATTCCATGCATACTGGAATTTATTAAACAGTGTGACAGTGCGGCTCACACTAGAGACTCTCCAGGGTTTACTTGGCCAGCATTCTTCCTTCAAAACACAGCACTATATTTAAAATACACATTTAGGGACTAGATCTAACCTGAAAATCTAAGCAGGGCTATAGCGACTTGACCATCACAGGTCTGCGATAGCCAAATAACACCTGAGATTCATTCCCCTCCATGTGATAGTCTTAGATTCCTAATCACCCTGCCTCTACGTAGCAAAAGCTAGGATTACAGGTGTATGCCACTGCACCAGGCTTGTATCCAACTTAACAAAGGCTTGCAAGGACTGGGTCCCGTCCTTTCAAACAGACAATATGGTAGAACGCTGGTACACCAGCAGTAGTGTTTGGCTTGGTTTTGGTTTGCTTATTTGCTTGCCAATTAAGGCTATCGAGGCTATCTTGCACCTGGTGGGCAGGTAGTTTCCTAACACAAAGGTACATTCTCAGCCCATATGTATGTGTAGTATATAAATATAGACATTAGATGTTTGTGTGTGTAACTGAGACAGGACATACTATCTAAGTCGGGATAGTCTCGAATCCACCACCCTCCTACCTCAGTCTCCTGGGTGTTGAAATGGACCTGGCTGAGTGTGCTGTAAAGATAGCATAAAACCTTTCTAACTCCAGTCTAGAGAAGAGCTGGGTGAGGAGTACGTAGTTAGGCAGTGCCACCTCTGATGGAAACGTCAACATGACTCTGAAGAAATGCCAGAGCCAAGGTGATGATGCTTTAAACAGGATTGCTAAATGGGTTTGAAGTGACTAAGGAACAGTCATAGGGAACTAGAGATCTCAGGAAAGCACCGATTCACAAGAAAACATCCCCCACGCTATGGCAAGTCCTCTTTCTCCAACCTTGTAATCTGATCTGTAATCTTTTCTCCTGGCTGAAAATGGGTAGCCAGAGCTGTGTGCCACGGGGCTGTCTGGCACGCCAGTGGCAGTGCTGGCATTGGCTAGGAAGGCTTTACTGCTTAGCGGCTAGATAAGTTTTAGGCATCGGGTCCAGTGAGAGGAGTCCAGACGATCCCAGTGTGAGCAAGTGCTTAAATTTAGTTTGACAGTGAGGGAAGTCGGGGACAGGCAGTTCACACTCCAGGCACTTCTGCAGATTCCATGTTGCCTTCTCAACATTTCTAGGACTGACAGAGTTGCCTAGCAAAGGTCCCAAGGTCTGTAGTATCACTATAATGTTTCACTGATTAAATCCGGCATTTTACTCAAAAACATCCTTTCTCCATTCAAATCTTCCTTAGATAAGTCTATCTCCATCAGATCACTCAGCCTCAGTCGCTGCTACAGTGGTTTGGTTTTCTTATATAACCATGAGATGTGGATGGTGAATGTCCTCTATGTCTGCAAAGACGCATGCTACTGATTCTAAAGCAAAGGTCATGCAGTCGGTTGCACTTGCAGCCATCACTGCATACTGCATCACATCCACGTGACTCCTTTATAAACTGGCCTGGAAAATCCTCATTCAAGTAGCTGCATGACATGATCAACAATAAATCGCTAGCAGTTCCCAGCCTTTCTTATGGGCAGTGAAAGTAAGATGGCCCTTAACAGAACAGAGCCACTTGAACTGATGTGGAACGTTTATTTACAGCCTCCCCCTCCCCATTCAAAAGCGACGCGCAGAAGCAATACGGTGAGAATAACGAACATAATCTACAGATGAAGCCCTTGAGGAGCAGAGGACAAATCACATGGTTCATTATTAATGAGATCCAGACTTGCTCACTAGACCACTAGAGCAAGACCCTTCCCCAAGGACTACCTTCCCGCTGCGATGTCAGAGCCAGCTGCAGGAAGCAAACAGGTGCAGTCTGGGGAAGCAGAGAACAGGTAAGACCATTCAGTCCTGCATATAACTATAACTCATTGCCAATGTGTTTCGGTTTTTTAAAAAAAAATCACCAGCTTGTTAAAACTCTACCTTCTTCTTCCTTTCCTCTACCTGTGGCCAGAACTGCTGACCGAAAGGATTTGACCACAAGAGAAAACAGATCGATGTGTGTGGTTTCAGAAGAGCTGAAAGCATTTTAAAAAGTAATATGTGCTTCAAGGATGCTACTCTGGTCAAACTTCACAGTATCAACTGGGTTTTTTCCTCCTCTGTCTACTGCACAGCAGGGAGCAGATATGACTTGCCACCATAACAATATTCTCATTTATGAAAGTTACAGGACATAAACTAGCCTGCTGTAAATTTTATAGTCAGGAACTTGGAAAGTAATAAGTAGGAGATGCTAAACTAATACCTCTATATTCAGTTTGGATATATCCAAGAGAAAATAATGAGGCTGAGGGCTCACTCTCTGAGAGCCCTTTCTTGACAGCTGCACTGGTAGAGTCCCCCAAAATGTTTTAAGTTAGGAAAGCAGTAACTTAAAAACTGGTCTCAGTGTCTTCTACATATTAGGACACTATTGCCAGGATGCTAACAAGGACCACAGGTCTTGAAGGTGCATAAAAGCAAAGACTAGACCCCCAAACACAACTCTGTGATGAAAATGAACAAGGCACCAGGTGAGGCTGTGAGGGCAATGCAATGTGTTTGGTCTGGGAATTTCAAAGACAGAGGAGGCGATGTCACCAATGTCATATTGTATCCCAGGAACAACGAACAGAGCCTTGGAATCTTCCGGTGGCTTTGACTTGGAACTTTCAACAGTCTGTAAACTTCATTTACGCTCGGTAACTGCAGGAAGTGTTGACCAGAACTCTTAAGTTGTCTGCCCATGAGACCGCATTGCTCTTGGTGAGCGTGTCTTCCATCCAGCCAACACATTTCCTTCACCTATCACAATGACTCACTTCGGTCTAGAATGAGGGCACCATTCAAAGCCCTCAACACCGAGTGCTATTGAAACCTGAAGAATTCCTAGGAGTTTAATGTCTTTATCATCCCCCGTGCAGACAAACTATCCAAAGAGTGGAGGTATCTGTAACTTGATTAACGCCACACATCTGCATATAAAAGCCAGATGTGTGATCACCCAACAAAAACTCAGCTTTTTAGCCAGTGTAGAATAATTGCAAAAGAAATTTGAATGGACAAAAGCCCGAAACCATGTGCAATAATAATTCACATGTTTGATTTCCTGAACGGAGGGTCCAGCCCTAGGAAGGATTTGCCACTTTCTCTGTTGGAGGTCTTCATAATGAGCCCCAGTAACATACTGACCCCCAACAGTGCCCTGATTTATAGATTATCCCATATTCACCTCTTGGACCTCTCTTACCCCGCTCATCTGAAGCACAGTCAGGTGACAGAAAGAAAATAACTCACATTGATATTTGGGCAACGAGCAGGCATTCCATCACTGCCCAAATATTTGCACGATCTTCATAGGTAAGAAAGGCAAAATGCAAGGTCCCTCCTCACCCTTCAGTTTTGTGTGTGTGAATTTCTCAGGCCTGGGAACTGACTGCAGCTCTGACTCTATTTTGGTGGTTCAAGCTAGACTTCTCATGTAAACAAAATATCCTCCACTTAATATGGACCAAGTCAAAATTCAAAATATACCTTAAAAATTCACTTAAAAACAAAACAAAACACACCATGAACAATGGATGTTGTAGACCTCCGTGGCACAGAGTTTCCCAATTCCCCTTTGCCTCTATTCCCCATCAACAGATAAAACACACCTGGCCTTCCATGGCTGAGTGTTGCCCTTTGGCATTGCCTCCTGGAGCCCAATAGTGCCTGGTACAGTGAAGTATTCCCAACTCAGAGGCAACCACTCCCTCTCAGTGTGTGATGTACAAAAGTACAAGCACTGGACCCTTGGTGTAAGATGGGGTCTTACATCCTCCACGTTTGTTATCTACTCCAGACTTCTTCGTTCCCATTTGAGAGAAATAATGTTGGTTCTAGACAAGCCCCATCACACTGGGAAACCTGCTTAGATAGCAGGACTCAGGAAGAAAACCACAGGGACAAGCTATCAACCAGAGAAAAGAGCCGAGTCAGTACAAGGCAGGAATGAGAGTTTCTGGGGCTCATGGGAAAGCCATGTTGGAGGTGGGGGAAGACAGGGGAATCAGGATTTGATTGAGGTTCAGGCAAACATAGATCTGAGCCCAGAGAGAAGCTGCAAACCTTCTCCCCTGAAGAATGGCAATGGGAACTGGGGGGTTGGCTATGAGCAATTCCTGGAGTATACATCAGCTCTGCACATGGTAAAGACAGGGAAAGACTAAGACTAAGAGAGTTTGGGGCTCTGCCTGCTACACGACCCACCGGATGCAGAGTAGTTCACACCCAGGGACCAGGATGGAACAGTGATGGCGTGCCTATACAACACTTCAGATCCAGGCACACGGTGGATGGGATTTTCATTGGCCAAGGGGTAGTGACAACAGACTCATTGCAAATGCGCTGGTCAAGGAGTTAAGGGCACCTGGATTGCCCACTTGATGTAGAACCTGGGCACAGCAGAGAAGTCTACAGCCTGCATGCGATGGGAGTGAGGTGCTTGGTGCTAGCAAAGATGTAGACTTTCAAAAAACAAAAATAAGATGTAGACTTTCGAGTTTGAAACCACACAGAGGGGACAATCACTTCAGTTTGGGTCATAGGATCAATAACTTCCTAAGGGAAGTATCAGAAAGGTTCTTAAGGCCCAGATGACTGATAGAATCACACCAGTGAAACACACACCACACACACACACACACACACACACACACACACACAGCAAGTCTTTCTTATAAAACATACTTAAGATTTGAAAACTCATAGATAAAAGCATGCCACTGTGTTCATCCATAATCAAATTCTCCTTTTGTGCAGGTTTGTTTCCAATGCAGAATTTTATAGCCAGCAGGTAAAAACCACAAAGCTTTACCATCCTACCACAAAGGGAAGGAAAGGCACCGAGTGTCATGGTCTCAGCCGAAGACACCTTAAACTAGTAAACTATGTTATATTATAATACTTGCATTCTAGACTGTTCCCCAAAGGTCTAGATATTGAAGGCTTGTCCCCCAGCCTGTGAGATAACTGGAGGTGGGGGAGGAAATTAGGTTCCTAGGACCCACGTTATTGTGAGGGATATAGGAACCCTGCTCCTCCCTCTCCCTCTCTGTTTCCTAGCAACCATGAAGTGAGCATCATTTTACACCTCACATGTCCTGCTGCCACAGGAACAACCAAACAAGGAAAGGAACAGAAAGCAAGTGAGTTTGTCATTTGGAGTGAGACAGAAAGATAACTAACACAGCTTCAAAACTTTTTGAAAAATATTTTTAAAAATGTTAAAAAAAATGTTATCGCTCTAAATTTTTAAAAATTATTAACAGCAAAGGACTAGAGGTGTGGCTCAGGGGTGAGAGCACGTTCAGCAGGTGCAGATCTCAGCCTCCCAAAATATGAGCACAAGGGTGGAGCAAAACGTGCTGGGTTCCGAATAACTGGACAATTTAAGATGTCTGGAATTATTCGACACTCCAAGCCGGTGGCTCTCCGCACAGGCTGCTGTGTTTGGGTCCCCTCCTCCTTTTGGTTGTGCCTTGTGGTGTCTGATGACCATGTGGACATTGAGGAGTGTAAGAAACAGCAATGCTGATAACCAACCAACTATTTCTTTTTTCAAAACTGATGTTATTTTTTTTATTTGTGTGCATGGGGCTCACTCCCATGTGCCTGGGGAGGCTAGCAGAAGGTCTTGGGTTCCTTTTAGCTTGAGTTAGTGTGGTTGTAAGCCATCTGACATGGGTGCTGGGAACCAAACTTAGATCTTTTAGGAAGTAGTAAGTGTTCTGAATCACTGAACAATCTCTCCAACTCCCTAATTCCCCCCTCAAAAAAAAATCTTAATTTTTTTTCCAACACAGTTTAGCTTTCAGCCAAATGGAACATTTTCCTTATTTTATTTGCGTGATCCCACATTAATCTACACATACTACAAAATTTAATGGTGTCTAATACATCACACACTTAGTATAATCATATTGTTATTACTTGCTCTTTTTCTAAGGTTTATTTTGTTTGTGCGAAAGGAGTGTCAGTGCCTATGGAGGTCAGAAGAGGGCATTGGGTCTCCCTGGAGCTGTATTTACAGATGGTTGTGAACTGCCCATGTGGGTGCTAGGAACCAAATTCTAACTCCTTCAAAGATCAGTAAGTACGCTTCACCACAGAAGTATGTTTTCAGTACCTAATAATTATCCTTAAACGTCTAGATATGTTTATCCTGTTTATTCTAAGTTCTCCTGAATATTTATGCAAAAATTTATAATAGTATATACATTGCCACTATGTAACTTATCAAAGACCAGAAATGAAAGATTCACACTAAAAAATAAAGTCACATCAAATAAACTGTAAACATGCTGTCACAAAGACAAAAACAAACAGTTGCAATCATGAAGAGAATATGTTTCTAATAAGAGGATTAGTATCTAAAACACTGCATTACTGTGTTGAGAAGATCCTGGTTATTTAAAAACCCTGCTTGTCACAAACACACTAATCTTTGTGACTAGACACTACAAAGGTACTATGTTGCTTTGCACTGAATCCTAGTCTTTCTGTGACCTCCTCGTGGCCCAGATCACTACTTGCTGGTCTGGGAGTTCTGAGCAGGCAGGCCAACTCTCCTGATTGGCTTCTTACATCTATATAAGGCAGCACCCTCAGTTTATTAGGCATGACAAAGGCGATTGTGTACACTCGTACCCAGAAGCCAGTACTCCTGACTCTCGTTTACAGGAAGGAAGAGGAAGAAACCAGTAAAAACAAAAATGACTCTAGACTCATATAGAGAGAGACTCATATAGAGATGGCCACAGGCAGGGCATGATCAGCTGACAGCATGTCCTCACTCAAAAGAGAAGTCCAAGACAATATTCTAGCCTCTATCTATGACTAAACACACTTCCTGCAAAGCAAGATTCCCACATGGAACTCCAGCCCCCACGTCTCCAGTGACCGCCACTCATGTTCATCTGGGTTGAAATATTTTGTTAGGTTGCTAAGCCAGTGGTTCTCAACCCGTGGGTCACTGCCCATGGTAGGGTTCAATGAGCCATTCAGTGGAGTCACCTGCAACCTCTGGAAAACACAGATACTGAAATTACCGTTCATAGCAGTAGCAAAATTGTAGGCCTGAAGTAGCAACAAAAATAATGTTATGGTTGTGGGGTCACCACAGCATGAGGAACTGTATTAAAGTGTCCTGGCGTTAGGAAGGTTGAGAATCGCTAATGTAAGCCTTTCATTTCCAGGAGTAATTAACAGTAATAAACAGGCTGCAAAGATGTGACCAAAATCAAAAGTATTTTAAGTGCTTTTGATGAATCCTTCAACAGCTAAAACCCCCTGCCCTTGAGGGTTACGATAGCATTAGTCAGCACAAATCACATAAAAGCCTCCTAATGATTAGATTAAAAAAAAATAGCTTCATTTGCAATGTTTGGACTATGTAGAGTGTGATTTTCAAAATTATTTCTAATAGCAAAAATTTGCTGTAAAAAGAAATATTAATAGCCACAGCTACACACATATCAAAAGGAGCCCCAAATTTAATCCAGTTGCTAGTTTTTGTTGGCTTGACACAAACCTAGACACAGCTGGGAAAATGGATTTGCCTCTACCAGACTGGTTTGTGGCCTTGTCTGTGAAGCATTTTCTTAATTGCTAACGTTTGATTTATCTGGGAGGCATTTTTGTAATTACTAATTTATGCAGAAAGATCTGGACCACTGTGTGCGGTGTCATCCCCACAACAGGTGAGCCTGGGCTGTCTAAGAAATGTAGCTAAGCAAGCCAATGGGCATGAGGCAGCAAGCATTGTTCCACCATGGTCTCTGATCCAGTTCCGACATCTAGGTTCTTGTTTTGGGTTCCTGTCTTTCGATACTTAGAATATGTTAGGCTCTGGATACATTCATTCTCCAGGACCAGAAGGAAAATAAAAGGCATGATTTGGAAATTGAAATCATTCTGAAAGAAAAAAAAAACTGCATAAAATATATATGTAAGGCACTCATCAATGTTCAGCTATTATTACTACAGTTACTATAGATATCATATTACAGAAGAGCTTTGCCGTTCTCTTTTATGTTATGCATATAAAACCAAATGGCTAGCAAGTAGTCATAGATTATTCTGGAGATGCCAGACATGTCCAGTAGCTATGGAGATGGACACATCTATCGACAGATATTCATTGTGGATGGCAAACAGAATATTCTAGTATAGTTTGGTTTATTTGCTAACATACAACACCTGCACACAAGAGGCCTGACATCACTTACCACTTTCCTTTTAATTCCTTCAATTAAACAAAACTTAAGCATTGGGCTAAACACAAAGGCAGTCCGTTTTCAACATCGCTCATTGGTTGAAAGGAGTAGGGCACTCTTGCAGGAAAATGTCAACATCCCATGAGAGAAGGTTGAAAGGAAATGTATGGAGTGTCTATAAAGGCGAGGCTTTGAAGGCTGCCTTACCCAGATATAAAAATAGATGGAGAAAATGCAAAATCGATTCTAATAGCAAGCAGGTCACTGCGATCTCCAGGCCCAGGATATTAGGGAAATCTGAACATTTGATTTAGTGGCACCTTGGGAGCAAGCAGACCTAAACACCCTCAATAACCTTGAAAAAATCTCTATTTCCTGTAGAAGGGAACCAAAAGATGAAATAAAGTGATTTCTACCCAACTCTCTTTTAGAGTGAAGTGATTCAAGGTACCGTGTGTCTGAGGACCCAGGTCATCTTTCCTAAGTAGTAGCCAACAAGCAAAGGATTCGTGGTGTGAGCATTCCCAGAAGAGCTTCTCTCTCCATCCAGGAACTTCTCCTTTTCCCTCTTCCATCATCAGACTTTAGGAGGCCGGCAGAAGTCACACACTATAGGCTGAGCTGAGGGCACCAATACCTAATACCAAACACACACACACACACACACACACACACACGCACACACACACACACAGATTAATTCATATCATCTTATAACCTCACATAACTCATATCCACATGTATTCACACACTAAGCAGACACTCTTACATACTCATATAACCACAATACATTAGCATATTCCCATATTTCCTTAATCCACAGAGGTGTGGGAGTCAGAGGAAGGAGTAAACAGGGGAGGTGACCCCTGCATGTCCCCTGGACTGACTCAGCTGTCCAGGAAACTTGCAAGGAAGCAGGATGGGGCGAGGGATACAATTCCTGTGGCTCTGCAAGTCCAGCTCCTCCCAAGAAAGTCCCAACCTCAGAGCAGGCTCCATCTGCATCCTGAGATGAATCCAATCCCTTGGCTCAAATTTGCACACATGGGCACTGCAGGGAGGTGAAGGCGTAAGTGGAGGGGCAGAAGGACCTCCCGCAACAGGGAGGGTTTGTGGGAGAAATAGGAGGCCTGATGGAACTGGGACCACAGCTTTGGAGCAGTGCTTTTGCTTTGCCCCAGGCCCCCTGGAGCCACTACACTGCATTACTTTTTTCTAGTATGGCTGAGTGAATTTGTCCCACTAAAGGCCTTCAGTAGTGTATCATCAAAGTCTAGAGGGACTAACCCTACACGGTATCTGTGACTTGGAGGAAAGGGGCAGTGAGCTGAGTCCTACAAAAGCCCCAACCCTAAATAAGATGGCAGTCAATCAAGGGACCATTCCCTGTTGTCATTTCACAGAGTGGATCCATATGGCTGTAGGTGGCCACCTGTTTAACTCTTCCAACAGCCCCTGCAAAAACTGCTGCCCCAGGCAAGGGGTTAAACAACCCAGGGCAGTAGGTAAAGAGAGGGATGGAGCCGAGGGGGAGTGCAGGGGAGAGGTGGAAAGGCTGTGTGGATGAGGGGGCTTCTGGCCCAAGGACCCTCCTCTTAAGTTAAAAAGTGCCTGGTGAACTTGGCACCTAACTTATTTTCAATTAACAAATCCAATTGGCAAGATGCTAGCTAGGTGCAACAAAGACAGGAGACAGAAAGAGTGACACCACCTGTGTGCCGCACGCCTAAAGAAATCTCTTCAAAATTGCTGTCAAAGCTGGTAAAGTCAAAGCTCACGCGGACTTTGAGGAAGCTGCCTTCCTCCCACACACCAGAACAATGATCACCACCCAAATGGCCCTGCTTGGGACCTGGAAACTCACAGTCCAGGTCAACATCAGCCTGTCGGCCTGGGTGCTTCTCTTCTAGAAGCACCTGATGCAATGCCTTGCTGCTTACTCCTCTCCCAGAGCCCTGGTTTCTCGCACCGAAGTCTCCCAGAGGCTTCTCCCTAAAGCTGTCACTCCTGCAGGCATCCAAACTCCAGAACTCGCTTTTAGATTACCCGAACAAATGACACATTTATCACCAATGTAATTCCCAGTTTTCTAACTCCTTCAAGATACAAAACCCAAATGAAACAAACAAAAAGCAAACATGTTTCCTTTCGTGGAAAGGAGAGGATCTCTATGTAAAAACAACTTGGTATTATGTTGTATTTTCTAACCCTGGTGGGGGGAGTGAGAAAGCCAGGCTTTGGAGTTCTGTCATATTTAACTCCAGGACTGAATGTGACACTCAGCGCAAAAACCTGCAGACTTCTTCACTCTGACAGCTGCTGTAATCTTCAAACCTGACACCTTCTCCTAACTCCCTAGAGTCACCTAAGAAGATGAGGTGCTCCCTGGGAGCATCACTGAGTCTCCCCAAGGGACTTCTTAATCTGGTCTGTCCCAAGGAATGATTTTAGATCCCACTCTCTAAGCCTTTAAGCATATGGAGAAAGCTGCCACAGCAAGTGTGGGACTCGGTCTGGAGGTGCTTGACAACCTCAAAGACCCAGCCCCTTTTGTTGTAAATGGAGGCTGTTGTGGGGGTAACATAGAGAATCATCAAGGCCGTTCCCCCTGCCTAGTGTCTCCTTTTCTTTTTACCATTATTGGGATTGTTCACTTCTTCCTATTTGGTTGCTGGAGTGTAGGCTGGAGGAGAGATGGCCTGAGTCCCTTCTGAGTCACATCACCACCATGTCATGAGCATCTGGGGACTCTAGAGAGGGTGGAGATGGAGGTGAAGGTGCTCACTGGTGGTGCTGCTGGTGGTGGGTAGTGTTCTAACAAAGTCTGGTCATTTGGCCATAATCACTTCCCAGCCCAGCTAGCATCCTTTATACACACGTCAGTACTTCTCTAAAGGAAGCCCACCAGAGACTAAGTTAAACTGAACGGGTCCCCACAGCGTGCCAATCTTGGCTACCCCAGCTGTCTAAAAAAGACCCTGATCCTGCGCCCTAGATCGCCAAGTTAGAGCGCAGGGTTGACACACTCCCAACAGCTCATTTCTGAAGCTTCTGCCATACAGAGTGTGCAGCGGGCTCTTGGAACCCAATCCCGGAGCTCTGGACCCTGTTGTCTTCCTTAGTCACCTCCATGAGCAAACCACACTCACCTACTGCCAGGCAAATGGGGAGCAGCAGCCTGAAGACCAGCCCGCACACCACTTCCGAAGCCATCCTGTTGTGAGTCCTTGCTAGTCCGAACAGAAGGGCGAAGCTCGGGGGTCCCTAGAGATGGGAAGTCAGGTCCATGCCTGCCTATGGCCTCACGCGGCCGGCGGCTCGCAGCCACCCTGGCATTGCCTTGGCTGGAGCGGCGCTCTCCGCCCCGAGGGCGCGCTCGACGGGCTGGACCCGCTGCTCACCGGGCTCTTGGCAACCAGCTAGGCAAGCGCCCGAGCCCCTGCGGCCCGCCCATGAAGTGTGGAATCCAGCTGCAGCTGCTTCAGGGGTCGCCTGGGAATGAGCCAAGGGAGGGACACTCTGGGAGTGGTGAGGGATGGGGGCGGTGAGGAGAAGGGATGAAGGAAGCTAGCTGTCCTCTGCCTGCTCAGGAGTCGGCGTTCAGGGATGGCCCGGAGTTTCTAGCCGAACACCTTGGAAGTCAGCGTGTCTGGGTGGTGTAGCCCTGGCTCCGACGCCCACAAGTACTGTGGCGCTCCCGGTGCGCTAAAGACAGTGGCCTGAAGCTCTGGAAGCAGCGTCCAGGAGTCCGGGCCTCGGGGCAGATTGATGAGCAGCTGCTCCTCTCAGCCTCAGCGCCCCCCAGCTTCAGGCCAGGGCGAGCCCGGCGCCAGCTGCGGGGCGCGCAAAACCATCCCCGACACGCCGGGGTCGCGCTGCCAGCCTGTGGGAGATGCGAGTACCGTCCTCAGAGAGAGGAACCGCGCGAACCTGCGCAGGGACCAGTAACGCAGAGAGCGGCGCCACCGCCGCGACTTCAGTGAGAAAAGAAAACCCGGGAACCGTGAAGAGGCCCCCGCGTCCCCAGTCGGCGGTCCAGCAGCCTCTCAGGAGCCACGCAGCTCCGGCTCCCCGGAGGGCGCGCGCGCTTCTCCTCCTTCAATGAAACTTTGCAAGCTCTCACTCCCGACCGGCGTGTCCCAGGGCCAATGGGAAGGCAGCTCCAAGCGGCGTCGAGCCCGCCCTTGCGTGCCTGGAGAAGCAGGCGCCACTCACCGGCGTGGGGCGCGCGCGTCTCTGCTGCACCCCAAACTCAGCAGGGGGCTCCCAGGGTAGACAGCGCTCCCATGGCTCGTACTGGACTGGCGCTGGGCGCCCTGCAGCCCTTGGCCTCACAAACCAGCAGCTCTTTACATTCTGTCTCTGCCTGTTCATCTTGCCATTCCATCCTCGTGTAATGGTCATGAGACTAAGAGCAGAGAATTACTTAACACATAAGAGAAAATGTACAAATGTATCACATTAGCAAAGAACTTGGATGCCTTAGCGGGTATATACACACTACTCGCTGATGTTGAACTAGAACCCAGATTCATCCAGAACCTTGCCCAAGTCTAATTCAGAAGTTGCCACTCTGAACAGGTTCTGGGTAATCTTGTTTTTTTGTTTGTTTGTTTGTTTGTTTTTGTTTTGTTTTTGGATTGAGTGTGGAGATTCAGACGTACACCTACGTTGGGTACTTCCAGGGAACTATGGTTTTATCGTGGCTTTGTTTCTTTCTTATTGGTGTTCTCAAGAGAATATCATTCATATAATGGTGCGCGAAATGGTCTCCTAGTAGCTTCCACCACCTTGCTTTTTAGACAAGACCTAGTCAAATCTGGTTCTAGATGGCAGACTCCGTGTGCCTGAGTCTCTGGTTTCAAATGTAAGAATGGAGTCTTTTTTGCTGCACGTCCCGGAGATCTCTCGGGACTAGGAGAGAGATGATCGCAGATAGGAATATATTGAGGACCACTTGGGACCATCAGATTCAAGTGGTAGGAACCGTTTGACGTCCGCAGTATTCACGGCTTGTGTTGGTTGTAAAGGTTGGAACGGTGTATCAACGGAAAGTGGGCAGTTCTTGGTTCTTGGGTAACACCCTGTCCCTTCAACTGTATAAAGGGCTCTATCTCTATTGAGTTACAGTGAGTTTCCACCTTGAATTCAGGTGCCTTCATCAATTCTCTAATATAGAGGAATTTAAAAACAGCGGAAAGCTTCAGAAGATGCCTGGTAACTTAGACCCTCTGTATCTGCTGGTATCCTGAGGAAACCCCATATATAGGCAAGAGCCCTAAAGTAAAGCCTGAGAAAAGGAAAAGTGCCTAAAACAGAGAAATGCTCTGTATATTGTGCTGTGGTATAGCTTGTTCTTGGGTCCTAACTAAGGAAGGAAGGAAGAAGCATCCCTAATTTTAAATAACTTTGTGTCAAGGCACGTATCTTGTTCTCTCTGAATACTTTCCATGTTCTGTATGGCTTTGCCCTATCAACCACTGTCTACATTGCCTCGAAATGACTGTTTTGAGATGCCTACATGGAGACACAGGGTGGCCAGCAGATGACTTACCAGATGCACTTCTTGCTTTCTCTGCCACCCTGGCTACCGACTAGATGTCCAACATCTGACCAGGAGTCTTGACAAGGTCCAATAGAGGTACTAGGTCCTGGTTACAACTGCAACTGCCCAGAGAGCTTTGTGAAAATCCTATTAGGCACCACCATACTCCCAGAAACCCTGACTTCCAATTAGTCTGGTATGGGTCCACACTACATATACTTCTAAAGCTCTCCGGTGCTTAGGTACACAGTCGAGTTAGGGAATCATTCACTGACTCCATTTACATATCAGAACCCAGAAAGCGTGCATCCAAGGGGATTCTGTGCGCCATCATCACCAGACCAAATCTCCCTGCTGGGGCTGAACTTCCACATGGACTGGCTGGGACATAATAGCAATAGCCAGTCAAACTATTCCTACAACTGCTCTTCTCACTCGTCATCTCCCAGACCTTGAGGAGTAGGGTCTGCTGTCTGGACTGACTTCTTTCTCAAGGACTCACAGCCTATCCACTTAGGACTCCGTCTTCAGGATCTCACTCACCCAGTGGCTTTCAACCCCCGTGCCCTGAATTTGCCATGCTGAGAAGGTTAACCTTACGCAGCACTTCCAGGCATGCTGTTCTGATCCTAAGCTGCCAGTTTAGCACACAGAGGGGAGGAAGCTCACGTCTGGACCGTAACTGGTAAATGCTGCCTTTCGTCTGGTTGTTACTGATGACTTGGGCTCTTGACTGCTTCATCTAGAAAAAAATGTAAAATAATAAACCCCACCTAATACAGAGTGTTACGTGTATAAAGAAATGTATCCAGTGCTTAGAGAAACCAGGATTCATAGCTTCTGCATGTGTGTGTGTCTGTGTCTGTGCACATGTGCACACATGCATGTATGTGTGATTATTTATTTTTATTTCTTATTTTATTTCTATTAGTATTTTGCTACATATATGTATTGCACCTCGTGCATGCCTGGTGCCCAGTAAGGTGAGAAAATTGCACCAGATCCCTTGGACGGAGGTTATGAAAGGCTGTTACATGCATGCTGGAAACCAAACCTCAGTCTTCTGAAAAAGTAATAAGTGCTCCTAACTGCTGAGCCATCTCTCCGGCCTCACATATTTTTTGAATTTGGTTAATGCTGCACTGATTGACAGTGTCATTTAGGAAAGCACTGCTTTGGGGATCCTGGAACCACAGAGTCCGTCAGCTTCCAGTCCATCACCTCTGCTTCTCCCACCACCCACCGTGAGGAAAGGGCTCAGTTGCTCTGGCGGAAGGGTGGGTTTAACAGCTGAAGTACTGGCGCAGACATAAAGCTCAACCTGACCCCCCGCGGACTGGAGCATCTTCAGTTACCTATCTCTTCAGACCCCAGAGGGTCTGCCTTGCTGACGTCAAACGCTCTTTCAGCAGTTTTCCAGACCACTTCTCGTGGACTAGCGAATATTAGAGAGAGCTAACTGGCGGTCCTTCCAAAAGCCTCACTCCAGCATGTGAACACAGTGCAGACTTCTGCTAGTCATAAACAGTCACCCCTGATTCTTCACGAGCTTCTCTCTCACAGCACATGCTGGCACCAGCAATGTGTGTGTGTGTGTGTGTTTTATATGTGTATCTCTACATGCTAATATATACGTATATCTCCATATGTGTTAGCATCTGTAAAAAGAGAAATAATCTTCCTCCTAGGTGTTAGTTCCCTCTCTCAATCCAATACGCGGTACTCTCCTTCAGCCCCAACCTCTCAGGTGTTCTGTGAGCGTCTTTAAGAGGTCTCCAGGGCAGCCATTGTCCGCAAGCTAACTTTATAAAGTGGTGTCTCTATGGGGAAAAAAAATGAAAGTTGTCAACCTGGCATTTTCTTCCTCCAGTGAACCTTGCCAAAATCCACTGGCGCCGCCCAGCCTGTGGAGAAAGTGGTGCCCTTTGCCAAGGGAAAATGGATGCCGTCTCACGCTGATGATGTGTTTCCCGTGCTATGTACCAGTGTTGTTTTTTAAAGACCTCATTGCTGTGCTTTCATAATAATTCTCGCTGTTTCTTTAAGGGAGAGTACCCATCTGTAAACTAATTCTGTTAAGGGCCACGCAGAATTTAGCTTTTGTACTTAAGAAAACATGGGGACTTAAGTACCTAGAGCTAAACACCACCAGTTGCATTTTTTATTATTATTTTAAGGAGAACGGTGCCTGCCATGAACAAATACATGCTTCCTGTTTGTCATTATTTTTAAATAATGCAATATAATACCTCTGATTTGTAGCATTTTAGATACTGGAAGTAATTTAGAAGCTAAAACAAAAAAATTGTGTATAGGCCACATGCAAGTACTATGCCTTTTTATATAAAGTGCTTGAAAGTCCTCAGAGTTCGGGATGCATGGGTCGGGCTCAGCACCAACCCTCTGTAACTACCCAAGAGGTCGCTCTGGATTGTGAGGCTGCAACTTTTTAAGACTAACAGTTTAAAATGCACAGCTGCAGTGTTTTCCAGGTCCAAACTTCAGAGACCTAGACAGTCTCTAAGGATTTGTAGGAGACATCCTCTCGTCCTGTTCCACTCGGAAGCCGCTCCAGAAAGTCTCCACGGAATAACCAGCAGTGAAATCCACTTTTCCTGACATGCGTGCAAACTTTCTCCAGGGTCTGCAGAAAATGCACATCACGGCCTTTCTTATAATGTATAATCCCGAATCCGACGCTGGTTGCTGATGTTGTGTCTACTCCTCAAGACCTTTCAAAAGCTAGTCACCCGACAGGTGTAAACATTGTCTTTCTACCTAGTTAACAGGCCTCAGGGGAAGGCCCCATAGTTCATCTGAAGAGTGTACTAAGGAACTGCTTTCAGATGAATTGTATTTTACTAGCATCCTTCTCTCTCTCTCTCTCTCTCTCTCTCTCTCTCTCTCTCTCACACACACACACACACACACACGCACACACACACAAAGGTAAGCATTCATATGAAGGTAACAGAAAATATACATATGTTTTGCTGTAAAATAAAGACATAGGGAGAAAAAAAAACACTGTGAATTTGTGGAGGAGGTACAGTGCTAAAGTTGGTGACTAGCCTTGGGCACCACAGGCACCCAGGTGGCCCATGCTAAAATATGAAAACCACCATTCATTATTTACAGCCTGCACCATGAGTCGATTTTATCTTGGGGTTGCCTGGCTCTCCTCTGTGACTTTGCTCCTGAAGCCTTCGAAGGGGCTGCCAGTTACAACATCATTTGTGTCCAGAAGAGCTTAGCAAACTCTGAGAATGGTTCATAAGAAGGTGCTAGAATGTGGGAAATAATTTAGCCGTGAAATGTAATAATTTTGTATGCTTTTATTCTCTATACAGCCACAGAAGCAAGAAAATCCTGTGTGCCCTGGTCCTATAGATTAGTCCCAGTAATGCTGAATGCAAACATGATTCAGAGTGATGAGGATTCCAGGTATACGGACTGGAAAGTCTATCTGGACCCTGTGAAGAGTCACAGAGATGTTAGTGTTCCTAGTACAGGGCAGGCTCTTTACATTCACTGATCCTCTTGAGAGTTTTCGGCTCTGTGTTAGCACAGGATCACGTGCGAGGCCAGGAATGCCTTGCTCCCGGTCAATAGCCAGACTAACATTTTTAGCCTGTAACTAGGACCAGCCAGCGCCCTCAGGAACTGTGGGGATGACCAGTTAGGAGTTTCTTTTACTTCTTTCCCTACAGTGCCACCTTTTGGCTGAAATATTTTTAAATGTTCCTACCTTTAGAGAAAGTCTGCAATTAGGTACACTCAGCAAGCATTCGTGGAAGTCAAAGGCAGATTGGTGGGCTCTGGAACATAGCAGTGGGCAGAACCAACAGGGCCCTGCCTTCTTAAAGTGGCCGTTCATGAAGGACAAACAGGCATCTACCAGTAAGTATAAATAATTAAGTAAAATCTGTATGCAAAAAGTATTAGGCATTAAAGGAAAACGTAACCAGCCAAAGGATACTAGAGGAGTCCAGTCTCTGGAGAAGGCAGGTCATGTGTCTTGCGCCTTGCAGAGTGACTATGACATTATCAGAGTGTTGATCCACGAGCACCCACACCGTGTCCTGTTCCTCATCATCTCCTGGAAACTTACTGCATGATAGGGTCTAGGGGAGACACTGAGTACTTGTTAAACAGATAAAGAGTTTGTCTAGATGAGGAGAAAAAGAACATCATTTCACAAAGAAAGAACGACAACACCCCAGAGGCCACGAAGGCTCCATTCATAAAAGCTGCCCAAGCCTTAGTGGATTTTGGTACTCACACGGCTACAGGAGGGGCTGAGATCCATCCCCAGGGGTTGCTGAGGGATTATTGCATTCATTATGAGCCACTAATTTTTTTCACTGCAACTTAAATATATGCAAGGTATCAGCTCTGTCTCTGAGCCTACTTTATTATTATTTTTTTTTTTATGAAGAAGAGAAAAACAGTGCCTAGGGAGCTCCAGGTGCATTCTGGGAGAAGCTTTAGATTATTAAACTGCCATTTTTTTCCCTTCAGATTACTTCTCTTTACCCCCAATTAACATAGAGGCTCATGGTTTGGTCACTGTCTCACTGCTAGTTACAAGGCTGAGGTAATGAGAGACTCTAGACAAAGTCTTTCCATTGTCCCACAGTGCCTCCAGGACCACAGGAAATGTGTCCTTTGTAGGAGCTGATCATATCCTGTGGGAGAGGAGAGCTGTGGAGCCCCCACCCAACAATATACATAATACCGACCCATATTCATACACGGGGTCTTGCACACAGAGGGGTTTTTTGTTCTTTGTTTGTTTGCTCATTATTTATGGAGACAGGATCTCACTATGTAAACCTGGCTGTCCTGGAATTTGCTACTTGGTCTAGGCTGTCCTCGAACTTGCAGAGTTCTTCCTGCCTCCCAGGTGCTGAGATTAAAGTACCACACCTGACTTGTACACAGAGTTTGGGGGATAGGAAAACAAGAAAAGAAAGCTCCAGCAATGACTACAGATGCTTGGTGCCGAATCCCTTCCCCCTGCCACAGCTGGACTCATCCCAATGTTATTTAACCTAATTAGCTGCTTCTAGATTCCAGGGTGGAACAGTCTGCGTGTGAGGGGATCCAGGGAACTCTGTTATAGGTCTGTGTTTGAACCCCAGTCTGGGCACTCAGAAACCGAAGGACCTTAGGTGACTTAATTAAAAGTTTATATTTTGTTTTCCTTAGGATAAAGAAGGTGTAAAGTGTGGCCAGAGGGAACAGCAAACTCCCAGTCTCTCCAGAGAGCAAGGGGTCACCCAGCCTCTTGAGTCAAGGACAAGGGGGAAGGGAAAAGCGGCTTTCTCAATTTCCCAGCTTCGAGGTCAAGCTGCAGAGCAGTCAAGAGAAGTTCTGCCTTTACCTACTTCCTTTCTCTGAAGAGCGCTTCTCAGACATTATCTCATTAATATGCAAATGATTCCTGGGAGTTAGGTAGGAAGGCTGCCAGAGGAAAGGTTCCAGCTTACCACTTCACTAAGAGCCAAAGAGGAAAAGACTCTCTCACCACAAGCTGGCAAACTTCTGTCCTGACTACACTGGTCTTGGAATTGCATACTCAGAAGATGCGCTGCTGATTCCTTATGCTTTTAAAATAATACATAACGTTCGTCCTGAATCTCTTAAAAGGTGAAAGTATTTGAGTGTCATGGGAGGGGCAAGGGTCCTCTCAAAAGTAAGGTGAGTCACCAGTGACCCTGCGACCTACATACACTTGAATTTAGTCTCCCATGTGTGGTGATGATGGGACGTGTGACTGGTTCCAGAGCCACTAAAACTTCCTAATAAGGAAGTTAGAGGTGTAGGCAAAGTTACTGATGTGACCAAGCAAGGCAGGCACAGAGTCAAGGTGGTCTGACTACCCCAACTGAAGACCTGCTTAAAAACGGAATTTTCCAGCTAAAACTAAAGTACTGAAAGAATGAAATAGCGTCTGCCAAGGGCCAGCACTTGTGTGACTGAAGAAGAGTGAATGCATACTGTGTCACCGTCTACCCCCACTGGGAATGCGGTTCTTAGAGAGAACAGTTCGTTGACCCTTATCTCCAGGCAGACACAAAGAATAAGGCTGTAACATACTTTTCCCACAAAGTCAAAGAAAAGTCCCTGGGATAAGGGTCAGCCAGGTAGAAAGTGAGACAATTTCCACAAGGATAAGGAAGTCCGCATTCCCAGGCAGTTGTCTTAGAGGAAGGTCCAAGAGGAATTTTAAACAAATGATTACTTGCTGAGTGAGGTTCCTGGAGGAAGCTCAGGTATAGCAAAGACAGGAGAGGAGAGAAATGGAGAGCATGCTGTTTGTCCTTTCGTTACTGGGTCACCTGCCACAAGCTACACAGGATGTGTGCTGGAGTTCTGGCTTCCTGGAGAGGTCCTGCTGCCCCACAACAAGCATGGAATTCTGAGCACAGTCTCAGCCACAAGCTACAGTGATCTGACGTAGGAACAAGGCCAGGCACCAGGAGCCTTTGTTCGTCCAAGGCTCTGGGTGGTTAGCAACACTATGTCATAGGGTCAATGGTTTTGGTTTCACTCCCTAGGAAAACACTGCATTCTTGTTTACATCCAGCTTCACACATCTAGTTTCTCTGCCCAGAAACTCTTTCCTCCTGTAGTCTGTCTTCTGTCTGACCTCGGGACACGTCCAGAAGGAGTACTCCCCCAATGACCTCGCTCAAGGTTTCTGCTCCCTCCCCATCTTCCCACTGAGTTATTGCTCAGCAATCTGTCCTTTCGTTTCACAGTGTGTGGAGGCCCAAAAATGTGAGCCTGTTTTCATGTTGACCTGAGTGCAGAGAGTTGGAACTCACCTCTATTCCTAAAGGTCCCACCTGGATTCAGGTCAGAGTTCTGCTCTCTCAAGGCTGTTGTCAACAGGTGTGGCTAATATCCAGGCCAAGTATTTCAGGAATAGAGAAGTAAATATATGTCCAACTAAGGTCCCAGTTTCCTTAAAGAGAAAACCTGGGATTCCACCCAGGGAGTGGTTTGCCTACAGAATGTTTTAGTCTACAGTGTGAGCTTGACTTGTTTTGTTGTGTGAGCTTGACTTGTTTTGTTCTAGCAACAGAATGTTTTAACTATGGATGTATCCCGCGACCTTCAGCTGGTCTGTTCATTTCTTTGTATCGTGTTAACGCAGTTTTTTGTCTTACTCCTACCTTTTGGGATCAGGGGTATTTTAAGCAATTAAAAATGTAGAGCTTAATAAAAATCAATAAAAAAGGAGAAAAATTAAAAAATTAAACGCGGGTGATTTCAGTATTCACTGGAACTCTCCCTTCTGGTAATATCCTATATGGTTTTTCTGTTTTATTATTTTCACATCTTCATATTCTTTACTAATATTTCTAAATTTCAATGCCCCAACCTGGCAAGAGATGTTTTTGTCAAGACTGGCCCCCGACAATAGCGCATAATACTGTTTTAGTCCATTCTTCTCCTACTGTAATGGCGTATCTAAGGCTAGGTACTTTTTTTTTTTTTTAAGGTTTATTTAGTTTACACTTTTGGAGACTGACAGAATCCAAGGCTCCTCTGATGAAGGCCCTATCCCATGGAGGATGGCACCCTTCATGGCAAGCATGTGTGAGAGTAAGATTACATTGCAAGACATGAGGCCAGAGAGAAATTGAGGACTTAAAGGGGTTCCCAGGAGTATTATGCTAACACAACCTTTAGGGGACAATGCTACGACTCTTTTATTTTTAAAGGTTGCACCACTTTTAACAGCACCATGCTTGAAACCAAGCTTCCAACACACAAACCTTAGGGAAACATAACGCAAGCCACGGTCCATCCATTTTAGTTGTTAGTGTGTGTGTGTGTGTGTGTGTGTGTGTGTGTGTGTGTGTGTTCTGTCACACTCGGTCAGAAGCTGCAAAGATGTTTTTTGTTTGTTGTTGCTGTTTTTTGTTGGTGTTCCTAATTTTCATACCCAGTACAATGCCTAGCAAGGGAAACACACGAATTGAAAATTTAGGAGGAGGTGTGGGCAGCGATTAAGAATGGAGGAGAATTAGACCACCTGGGTTTTAACCCTGGTTTACCACATTTTAGCTTTATAGTCTTCTATCTCCTAAGCCTCAATTCTTTCTCACCAATACTGTAAAAATGTGAATAGCTCCCATTCTGTGTTGTCCTGATATTTAAACCGACAACTTCACAGAAAGTGCTTAGATATACACTTCGCATATGGCAGGTACTTAATGAATGAATGAAAGGCACTTTTCTTGAAAGCTTGGCTCAAGGGTAGGGCAGGTAGAGGCTGTGCAACTGCCAGGGAATGACCATCCACGGGAAGCAAGCACTGGCTGTTCTTGCCCAAGCTCTACAAAGTGATACCATCCTTGAGAGAAGTGGAACACTGACTCCCAGATCTCCTAGTGTGCCCCTTTGGAGTCTCACTTTGTGCATTGCAGAAGCCATAGTGTGACACCCAGTTTTTATTGTGCATGTCATGCAGATACGCATGCGTGGGAGTTACTCCTGGCTACAGTCTTAGACGTTTCTCCATTGTCCGGACCCTCATAAACAAGGACGTATGCAAAGCAATTGCACATAAGCAAAGAGAAGACACAGAAGTCGAATTTGGTCATATACCTCACAAAGGGAAAATAATATTTATTGAAAACACAAATGAAAAATATTCCTGTCCACACACATTTACCATTTGTGAAATCAAACAAGGCTCCAACTAAGTGACTATCTGCCAAAGGAGAAAACAGGAAATGTCAAAGAATTTACTTGCGCTAAAATCATTAAAGACATTTACTTAAGCGAACCAGTTTATTTTCATGGAAGATTTCCCCAAACTGAAGACAGGACCGAGCTTCGATTCTTGATCTGAAGAGAAGTGTTGGTGAACTTTAATAATGTTTGTGAAACTCACAGTTCCTGGGCTGAGGCAGCTCCCTTAGATTGTGTGTGTGTGTGTGTGTGTGTGTGTGTGTGTGTGTGTGTGCGAGAGAGAGAGAGAGAGAGAGAGAGAGAGAGAGAGAGACTGATGGATGGACAGACAGACAGAGAGAACAGCATGGCATCAGAATAAAGTGCTGAGGATTTACATATGCAAAGTGGGTGAACAGCAAGCTTCTCAGGGAAGACTGTGGTCAGCCCTACCCACTAATGCACTCACAAATACTAAGAAAGGGTGTCTACAGTCACTATGGGAGATTCTCTCACAGGGTCTGTGCAGATAACAAGGTAGAAACGTGACTGGCTCTGTCGCAGCCCATTTTTGTGGCTTCTGAGTCCCCTGCCTCTTCTCTATCCATTCCTAGTCTTCTGTGGGTGCTTACATCTGCACACAGTGCCCAGACCACACTCTCTTACACCGTCTTCTGTCTTTCCCCTTTAGTGGATAAAGAAGAAAAATTCACGTGTCTAGAAAATAGACCAGAATCAGAAAACTACAACCTCTGGGTCAAACTGAGTTCAGTGTGCTGCTGTTATTTTCATCATAAAGGTTTACTGGGACACAGCCAGCTCACAGTGGCCATGCTGCTGTAAAAACACAGTTAAATTAGTTGTTGCATAGGCCATATGCCTAGCTGGATCAATGATCCTTATCCTCCCATAATTGAGTGTCCATTTCTCTTGCTACATCAAAATACAGTTGAAGACAGATTAGTGTTTCTTCTGTCTTTTTTTTTCAATCCATTCTAGTGACTTTAGCAAACACAGATCTCCTGAAAGCAAATTATTAAATTAAGCTCCTTAAGTCTGCAAAGAGTTCCAATTATGATGTTCTAACTGTGTAACACACACTGTACTGTGGGCTGAGAACAGCAGGTCAATAAGCTCTCAGAATTGTCTCTAAAAAACCTGATGGACAGCTACCTCAGACTGGCTCCTTTACAGAGAGAAGACCAACCCAGGGCATCCGTGCACACAGGGAAGGAGCTGGAGAGCAAGCGGAGGTCTGAGAGAATTTCAAACTGGTTATAATGACCAGGCTTTGAGAGAAGAAAGAAGTAAGGGCAGTCACCAGGCACTGCAGAAAGCAAGGACACTGTGACATTCGTTACCCCTTTAGTTGTTTTTTCATTCCTTCCTCTTTTAGCTAAAAAATCAGGTAAGACATACTTCAATGGGTCAGGCCATAAAAGGAAGAAAATCAGGGATATAGCCATTGGTGATGTTTGCTTGCTCCTGTAGAGAAGCTGGTGGTCTACTTGGAAAGAAAAATGGGGTCAGCAGGAGTGGGAGGGGCCAAAGGAGGATAAGATTGGGTGAATATGATCAAAATATTTTGTGTCCATGTTTGAAAATGTCAGATCGGGACAAGTTTGATACAAGTAACAGTTTATAATGTCTTAGACTTAATAGGGACTAGATTATATATAGTCAGAGATCAGGGAATTTTAAATCCGGCAGTGAAGGCGTAAGTCACGAACAAGGCCACACCAGTTTGGAGTTATGATTAATAGGGTGTTATTTATTTAAAGGGGAAAACTTACAGATCACCGTCTCAGACAACAGCCATCTGTACAACCAGGAAGGGAGTCTAGTCTCCGGCGGAGCAGGAAGTGAAGAGAGCGAGCAGAGGAAATAGCCGCTTTTTTAAAGGGAGAGAGACCACGCCCCAATGGGCTGGTATCACAGCAGCTATTGGTTGGAGGGGCGGAAGGACCTCCCGCAACACAGCAGATGTGTGTTCAGACACCAGTTTTCCTCCTTGATACGTGAACAACTCAAATATTATTGGCCATCCATTGGCTTTCTTTTTGAATTGAAATGTAAGGCTGGTAGTTTGAAAATGCCACAATGGAACCATCACGGTGTATAATTAATACATAATAACAAAACTTCAAAAGAAAAATGCTTAAACAAAGAAACTCTTAACGTTTTAGTCTCATCCACCCCAGGCCCATAGGGAACAGAAACACACTCTTATGTCACTTTGGAAATGGAAACCTCCAGGCAGATATGCAGTCCTTGGTGAGAACCATGACAACCTGGGCAGCTTCACTCACCTAAGTGGAAAGAGTGAATGCTTGAATGGTGAGTGAATGAGGGTAACATCAGCGGCCACCCTTTGGCTAGCACATGTGCCAACTCTGTCTGTGTTCAGTGCTTGCCCTGGGTTGGGCTCATTTGGTCATCATAGGCATCAATGGCACTACTATCCTTACATTACAGACAGTTAAAGAAAAAAGCCAACAGATGGCAAATAATGTTTGAGCTGTACGTGTACCAAGGAGGAAAACTGATGTTTGAACACAGATCTGCAGGATTGAAAACTTTGTGATCTCTGACTTTATAATCTAGACCCTATCAGGTCTAAGTTCTTATAGACTGTTACTTGTATCAAACTTGTTGCCATCTGATATATTGATCACCTAACACTTCCTTTTCAGGGCATGTGGTAGGATTGCACTTACTGGTAGTTGTCCATGTTGCTCAGCTTGGTTCTGGCCAATGGGATGTGAGTAAAGTCTTAGCAAGAATGGTGTGTGTGCTTCTAAGCAGCCCATCTGGTGGCTTGTATGAGCCTGCACAGCCCGGCTTCCTTCTTTGTGACCTTCAGTGATGTTCCTGATAGACCTTCAGTCTATGTTAGCACCTGTTCTGAGAGGGATACAATGCAGACCAGTTAATCAATAACAGACACACAGTATAAAAAGGAGACACAGCTTTATTGCCTGAGTAAGTTAAACAACCAAACAAAGTCTTGCAGTAACTATGGAGATAAAACAAGAGGGGAAAATGGAATAAGTCCTGGGATGACCCTGAGTTTCTTTGATGACACTTTGTAGAGATCCCCAGGGAGAATAGCACGTGAAGAAGAAAGAGTTCACATAGAATGAGACCAGTGGTTTATGTGCACCAGAAAACTGAAGACAAAAAACCTATAGCTGAGCAATGGTGGTGCACACCTTTAATCCCAGCACTCAGAAGGCAGAGGCAGGTGGATCTCTGTGAGTTCAAGGCCAGCCTGGTCTACAGAGCAAGTTCCAGGACAGCCAGGATGACACTAAGAAACCCTGTCTTGAAATACCAGAAAAAACCTACAAAATAAAACCTCCAGAAATCTGTATGTGTGAGTCTCCTGCTGACTTCTAACCACACAGACATAAGACAAAATATTCTGTGAGGGTGAACACCGAGCCATCAGAGCTGATGAAAGATTGAGGTTAGTTACATGCTGATTAGTCACCATGAAGAGTGAGAGTTCAGAGATCATGACTAAGCAATAGATTGACCTGTGTGGTGTCCACACTAGAGTGGTACAAACAGCATCCAGTACAGTTCTTGAAAGAAACAGGTTTACGTGTAAGTAACTTCACTATCCAACCAAACAAGGCTCAACACTTTTGGACAATCAAACACAAAACTAGCAATCAACAATGGAAGGGTCAAAGTAACCAGTAAGCTATAAAAATCCTAGATGTAAAATAGCAGTAAAATCTGGCACATTATCAAGAGAAACAGCAGCCCAATGGAAACAGACCTTGCCATGAAAATGATGATGTCACAGTAGACATGGGCTTTAGAACTAGTTGATGTGGGATTCGTCTCTGTATGCTATGAAGATCATTGGTGAATAACTGGTCTTGGCCTGTTGATAGGGAAGAACTTAGGTAGGCGGGGAAAACTAAACTGAATGCTGGGAGAAAGAAGGTGGAGTCAGAGAGAAGCCGTGGAGTCACCAGAGACAAATGTGCTGAAACAGCTGGTAGGCCACGACCTCGTGGTGATGCACAGATTAATGGAGATGGGTTAAATTAAGATGTAGGAGGACATTATCATCATCAACCTCCTTAGCAATCAGGGAAATGCAAATCAAAACAACTTTGAGATATCATCTTATACCTGTCAGATGGGAAGAAAGGAAGCTGCACACTCCTTCCTCCTAAGGGTTAGCCACTTCTGACATCATGATAAATAGAAGCCATGAGCCAAAATAAATCCTGAACCCATTAGGTTGTATGTGTTGGGTAAAACATGCAACAGTGAAAAAAAAAAAGTAATGCAGAATCTTGGAATTAATAGCAGGGCCATTAGAAAAAGTCACTAGCACAATACAGAGAAGTAATCCCAACACAACCCCAGCCACACGGGTCTCTGGTCAGATAGGAAAACAGTAAATAAATAAGTGATACCAAAGAGTTAGGCTTCAGGAGCAGGCTGCATAAAACAAACACCCTTTTCTCCCACGAAACAAAAGAGCTATCCAGACCAACAGAAGCCCCATTGTAACAAACATGGAAAAGCAAGGCAACACATCTCCTCCCAGATCATAACTCCTCAACTGCTACATTTCAAACTGAAACTGGTAAAAAGACAGATGAGATTTCAAAAAGTTTTCTGGTAAAAATAATAATGGCCTAAAGGAGGGTACAAACAAGTCGAGGGATTTAATCCAGGACCTTAGAGAAGCAAGTTGATAAGATAAAGGAGAGAGTCAGCAAACTGTGAGAAAATGAGCACTAGGGTTGAAAAAAATCATCAACACAGAAGAAAATCTCCAGCAAGGAAACTGACATTTTGAAAAAGAAACAAAGAGAAATGTTGAAAACCTCAGTGACTAAAATAAAGAACACAGTAGAAAGAAACAACAGCCGACCAAGCAGAAGAGACAATCTCAGAATGGTAGACAGACCAAGCTGAAAGACTACTTTCAAACATCAACAAAGAAAAATATTATCCAAGCATGCCCACAGTGTCCAAGAACTTTAGGATACAATCCAGAACCCAAACCTAATATCTGTGAACTAGAAGAAGGTGCTGAGATAAATGTTAAAGACATGGAGAACCTACTCAATGATATTATAGCAGATTCCCCAAATCTAGGGAAACAAAAAGACATTTAAACAATCAGATATTTAGATTCCCAAGTAGACATGATCACAGAAGAACCCCATCACTATATTATGGTCAAGATGTCAAAGAGATAAAGCAAAGAGACAATATCAAAAGCTATAGTGGAAAAATTCCTACAAAGGCAGGAATATTCTATCTTTCATCAGTGACTCTCAAAGCCAGAAAAGCATAGGTTATTAAATTTCAAGGCATAAAAGTAAACAAATGTCAGCTAAAATTGTATAATCAGCAAAGCTCTATTGATGGAGAAATAGACCTCTCTAACAAGCCCAGACTAAGGCAGTTCATGGCCACAGAGCCAACACTGCAGAAGACAGAGTAACAGTATATACACAGGAGGCAGAAAAAGTGGCCTCAGTAATGAGACCACAGAAAAGAACAAGTTTCATGAGAGGAAGAGCTAAGCAAAGGAGAGTCAGGGAGTAATCCATCATGTCCAAGTCAATAAGGTAGCAAACATGTGATCCTAACAGGAAGAAAGTGGGAAACAATCAATAAGCCAACCAAACAAATAGTAATAAAGTTGCAAGAACTACTCCCTATAAAGCCTGCAATGTAAATGGCCTCAACCCACAATGAACAGACACAGACTGGCTGACTGAATTAAAATCTAGGTCCAATTCTCTGTTGTCTCCAAGAAAAACACCTTGTTATGGAAAGCAATCTACAGTGACCAAGGGAACTGAAAACAAACTGATTTAACTATGCTGGTGTCTGATGAAGTAGACTTAAACAAAAGCTAGTCTGAAAAAAAAAAGGATAATAGACATCAAAAAGACATAATGAGTATCCATATCTATGCTCCAAGCTTTGGGGCTCCCAAGTTCACAAAGCAGACACTAATGGATATGAAAAGTAAGCTAACCCCATCACAATCATAGAGGGTATTTTCAGTATGCTACTCACATCTCTAGAAAGCTCAGTTCAGCAAAGGAATCTCAGAGAGAAACTAATAGGCTTCAAGGATGTCCACAACATACTTTATCCAACAGTAGCATTTTTCTCAGCAGTCCATGGAACTTTCTTTAAAATATACTAGATCGCAGCTTTAATCCCAGCACTGAAGGGGCAGAGGCAGGTGGAGCTCTGTGAGTTTAAGGCCAGCCTTGTCTACAGAGTGAGCTCCAAGACATCCAGAAACTCTAAAAACTATCTATCTATCTATCTATCTATCTATCTATCTATCTATCTATCTATCTATCTATCTATCTATCATCTATCTACCATCTATCTACCTGCCTAGATATAGACATATATTATATCACAATTATTTGTTACAAAATACACAGGAATAAACCTGGCCAAGAAGATGAAAACCTCTACACTGGAAACTCTGAAACACTGAAGAATAAAACTGAAGATGCCAGTGGATAAAAGACATTCTGTGCTCTTTGGACTAGGTGAATTGACACTGTGAAAAGGTATATTACTGACAGCAATCTACAGAGTCCATTAATCCCCATCAAATCCCAATGCTATTTTTCATAGAACCAGAAAATAAAATTTTAAATTTTATATGGAAGCATGAAAGCTAAAGCAATTCTTTTTAGAAAAAAAAAGTATCTTTAGCTTTGACATCAAGTGGTATTAGAGCCACAATCACGAAATAGCATGGTACTGACACAATGACATGTTATAGGGTGCAGAGGATACAGAAATGAATCTACACAATTACAGACACATCATTTTCTGCCGAACCTGCCAAAAATGCATAAATGCATGTTGGAGTCAGGGTAGGAACCTAGAGGCAGGAGCTGATACAGAGACCATTCAGGAGAGCTGCTTACTGGCTTGCTTCCCTAAGTGCACATTTGCATATGATTTTGTTATGCAAATGAATATGAAATATTTTTATTTTTAAAAAGTCAAATCATATAAAATAGCCAAGACCTCCAAATACAAACATGAAAACTTAATTCTCTGATAAATAAAAATTTACGCAAAAAAAACTGTTATAAAAAACTGTTGCTGGTAATATTCTAACACATGTCCCTTATGGTCACAAACAGTTACAGAGTAGGGCATGACTCACAAACCTCCTTTTGTTATAATGTTGGAACTAATTGATGTTTATCATAGGTTAAAATGAAAAATAAATACTGCCTTAATTAAGAGCTTTCGTGTATGTGTATATCTTATACAATCAAGTGATTTTAGGAAAATCAATGATGCTAAATTTGAATCAGAAGCATTAATATTAGATCGTGATTTATAACATATGAGTGATGACTCTCCATGGGAAAGGTGTAAAAAAATAAAATCAGATGATTCACTTCAAAATAAAAGCTCCTTGACTGAACGTAGAGCCAGCTACCGATTGGCAGGATACGCTGAGCTTCTGCTGGCAACCTCTTTAATGGGCTGCCCCACCCAAGCTCTGCTTGCTGGTCCACCTGCTGCACCTTCCTGAGCTGGAAGTTTAGTGTAGAAACTTACTAACATCCAGGCTTCCCTGACAACCTGCAAATGCTCCACAGTCCAGAAAAGCTTTACAATGAACAGGATGTAGAAGAAGACAACTTTATTGAGGAATAGACGGGCACAAGTGGTGGAAAGAGATGAGGAGAAGAGACTGAGTGTCACCATAGGTGTTCCTTCCTGATTACTCCACCAACGAGGAAGTAGAGGGAAGGGCCTGTGTTGGGGACTGTAAAAGCCTTCAGTCAGTGTGCTGGCCATTCTGGGACAACACCTAGCTTTGTAAAGTGTAAAATAACCTGTCTCGTCTTCACGACTGAGTCTCCTGTGCCCTTGCAGCGTGAGGATCTCTGTTTCCCACAAAGGAGACAAAGCAAGGACACTCCAGTAGCTGTTAGTCTCTGGTGTCATTTGTAGCCAGGACCCATTCTGGCTAGAAGCAATCCAGACTTAGTGGGGTTCTCTGCCTCTGGATTTGCACAAGAAATTCTGAAGTCTTGAGCCAGAAAGCAAAACCCAGGACAATGATAGAGAGATGCCCAAATGACTCAGGAAATAGTTGGAAGGACTTGCCCTGGTTAGCTTTGGGAAATGTGAACAGTAATAAGAATAATTCACTATAATGGATTTTAACACATTGAATAAATAAGCGGTACATGCTGCTACTGATAATTTAAAAACTGAAATGGAAGGTTAAGATATAATGACACATAAATTATGTGTCACAGAAGAAATGGTGAGAAGTGCCATTTTGCAGATGTGCCCGCAAGCTAGAGGAAGGTAGGATGCTAGAGCAGTTCTGACCTGCTGCTGATTCCAGAGGGAGGGAAGAAATACAGCTTACAAGGACGCCCGCTTGTCACCACTTTAGCCAAGTCTTCAGATCCAGCTTATTGTTTGTAGAATAACAACACTGCATCCCACATAGGAGGGCATCATACAAGACCACGTTGGCCACGGTTGTTAAACTCATGTAATTATCTCTCTAGATGAATGGTCAACTAAAAGAAAAATCAGGAGATTTTCTTCTACGAGATGAGACTGGTTTCTCATTCACTTTTCTCAAGATGAGATTTGTGGGATGCTGCCCAGAGTCAATAGGACAGAGGAGAAAGCAGCGTGGGATTTTAAAAAGGCAAAAGCCTGGATTCCAGTGTCTGAAGGGGAGAGTCTTAGTTCAGTGTCCACACCGAGGTGAAGAAAGGTGAAAAGGTGCCACTGATTTAAAGAGACTGGGACACAAACAATTGCCACACCAGGAACATGGTCAGTTAAAAACTCCAAGGCTATAAAAAGACATTCTTGGGACTTTGCAGAAAAATTGAAAACAGATTGGATATTAGACATTTTAAAAATTAAACTTTATTTGCTTCAATTGTAAAAGAAAATCTAGAAGAGCCTCCTTCATTTTAAAAAGGTATTTATTTATTTTCAGACAGGATCTCACTACGTTGCCCAGGCTGCTCAAATCCCCAATCCTCAGTGTCCAGGGAGCTGGATTTATAAGTATGAGCCAACATACTGACCCAAATGGCCTTGTTCTCAGGAGATGAATACTGAACTATTTGAGGAGAAAGTTTGTTGATATTTGCTATTTATTTTCAAATGCTTACTAACAGCAAAGTGTTTCTATAGATGTATATATACATATGCATGTGTTTATGTGCATGTACTGAAAGAATGGATGTGTTGTGTAGAGGAAATAAACAATATGTTACCATCTGAAACCACTTGGATAAGTGTTTACTATATTTCAACATTTTCTGCACAAAGATTTCCTTTAAAAAGTTAGTAAAAACCGTAATTTCTCCTTTAAGGACTAAATCATTCTAAAACAAAACATTTGATTCAAACACACCGGAGATGGTCTATCAAACTTTAAATGTCCACAAGTAGGGCTATTTCCTTTCCAGTCAGTAATAGGCAAATGATAAGCTATTTATGGGGTTCAATTTCTGAGGACAATCTGACCCATAAACATGTGGGACACTGGGCAGACGGGAACAGACCCGCGTATCATTCTCAATTGACACCTCCTGTGTAGACGCAGTCAAACGTTTTTAACATCTAAGACGACTCCTGGGGCTGCCATATTCCTGGGACGACTGCTTGTCAGCGCTCTCTAAAGGGGGTTTCTGTCTTTCTGTGTCTAAATTCTCTGGGGTCATCCAGGTTGCCACAAAGATGACAAAAGTTCATCTTTACTCCCTTATCTCTTAATTCTGTACCTCAGCAAATGTGTTGCAATAAACTTGGAAATACAGTTGTCTGATTGATTGGCTGGCTTTGTTTTCTTCAGATATTAGTCAGTGGTCAGATCTCTGACTTATATGATAGCCCTTTGTTTGATAGTTTCGGGAACTGCATACTGGCAATGCCGTTCTCAGTAAATTGTACCCAGCAACATGCCACCAAGAGATACATGCACAGTGCACACACACCATCATAGATACGTGATTAGAAGACCATCTCTTAGTTGGCTCTGTTTTCTACTTCAAGGCCGTGGGTCTACCCAGCTTTTGAGAGTGACCTGCCTAGAAACCTCAGGCATGATGGAATCTTTGACCCTGAAACATTCTGAACCCCTCCCCAGGTTTTCTAGATTTAGAAACAGATGCCTCCGCAAAGCAGCCAGAAACTAGTTCTTCACCCATACGTGTTCTTCCACTCACATCCATCAACAGCAAAGGGAAATTTGCACCGCAGCCACGTGAGCAGTTCAGAAGAGATGGAGGGCGTGAGACAATGAGTTCCTACCACGTGGGCCTTAGCGGTCTGCCGTGCAACTCCTGGAACACAGACGCTCTCTCTCCTAACAGCTCACACCTGCAATAGCAACTCCTGGTTTACAGCTGGGTCTGAGACATAGCTTGGCAAGAGCCTCCTAATCCAGTGGAGTTATTATTAAGTGTCCCCTGGAATGTTTGTGTTTCTCAAGCTATGCCACTTGGTAAATTCCGTGATGATCTGGGAAAGGCTGCTCGCCTCTCCGGTAGGCTCTCCAGAGCAGCGTCTGAAGCGACTCTGTGTGACTCAGACCATCCCTTGGTCCCTCAGCTCCTGCAAAACACATCAGAAGGCCGCCCAAAGTTGAAGAAAGCTCAAGAGAACCATCAGGTGATAACACATTTTCCTCGGATTAGCCGTCCTGAAATACCCTCTTACGTGTCCGGGTCAGGCAATTCCCCGCGGAAGTATCCAGCAGGCACTGCAGCTTGAAAAATAGAAAAGCTGGCTTGCCCCCAAGGAGGAACTGGAAAGGTAGCAAGACCACAGAGCCTTAAGCAGGCCCACTCCTCCCTCCTATCCTGTCCTGCCCTTTGATTAAAGCAACTGCGGCATTCAGAAGGGAGCCCTAAGCGTTTTTTTTTTTTCTGTTCCTCCCCAAGCTTAGTAGTTAATGGCAGATGGCTGTCCTGTAATCACTTATGCAATCCCATAGACTCAAATGCAAGGACCTTAGCATATAGTAGGCACTCAACAAGTCGTGGGTGAATAATGAGAAGCTTCCACAGGCACTGAGCCCTGAAATCATTTCAGAGCAACCCTGTGTTCTGAGGAGTGTTTACAATGTTTCATCTGATCCTAACAGTCCCTCTGCAAGGGAAGTTCTCTGATCTGTAATGGGGAGAGGAGGCTTGTCAGAGAGAATGGGGTTCCATCAATGAGCCTGGTCACCCACAGAACAGAGTCTCATCCTGCTGACTTCCGGATGTTCCCTCCACTGTCCTCAGGGAACTCCAAGAGAAAAGGTGCCTAGGGACACATGGCAGTGGGGTGACAAATGCCAGCATCCGTCAGCACTCGGGTTTCTGATCACTGATAATTTGGGGGACAGAAAGACAGAAAAGAACAATGGTGTTTAGGAGCCATGAAAGGCAAAGGGGGTGTGGCAAAAGAGCATGGCCAGCAAAGACGCAAATAGGTAACAAAAGCCACTCTCTGCTGGAGGTCAGGCTGCCTCCAAAGGTAGCCCAGCTAATGCCCAGAGCCTCCAGGCCAACCAAGATGGTTATAGAGAGGGGTGAGCGCATCTGACTTGCCGTTCACAGGGATTCTTCTGTCAGTAATGCATTGTGGACCCTGAAGACACGCAGAGAAAATTCTAGGTAAAGTGGGAAGATGAGTGGCTATGATATGGAGGGCCAAGAGGAATGACAGAAGCAACATCTTTAAGCAAAGAGCAGAAGTGGAAAATGGCTCAAGACCTGGGCCACTAGGCATTCAAGTCAACGTTTAAGAAGCATTAGCTGTCCCTGTCATTTCGCCAGAGTTTGTCTCGGGTTGGGTTAACCGGGAGGAGAGACACAGAGGAAGGCAGCAGAGGAACTGCAGTCAGGGCCCATGCCGTGCTGTGACCCAGCAGAGGCTACTCATTTCTTTGTCACATGGAGGTGGAGAGGCAGGAGCTTTCCTTGCCAAGAGCCTTTGAGTGTGAGAAGCATGGGAGAATGTTTGCTCAGGTCGGGGGGGGGATGTGAGGAAGAAATGAGGGTAGGAGACCGGGGCTCTTCAGCAGAGGAAGCGAGTTACACACGGGTTCAATGCAGTCTTGTCTGTAACTCTAGAGTAGCGCCTCCTAGCAGGATCCTCTTGCTGCCCCTGCACAAGAGGTGTTTGTGAAAGCTCAGGGGACACCTGGTTGCCTTCCAGCCTCTCTTTAGCATCCACTTCGGATCAGCGACAGCACAAATGTCCGGCTGGAGTCAAAGCCCTGGCTTTGTAGTGGTCCCTCCTATCCAGGGAATGGGAGAGTGGCTATGGAGTGGCCTTTTCTCCAGTGGCGCCAACCCTGCTGCAGCTCTGCAGCTCCTCTGATATAGCCTTGTTCCAGACAAGAGTGTGAATCCCTCCGCACCAAAACGACAATGAAGGAGCAACCAATCCTTCAGACCATTTGTGGCCTATTGCTGACAAGGCCAAAGGATGGAAGGCCTTGTGAATTGAAGGAGAAAGAAAGGAACGAGATACTGCCTTTTTTTTTTTTCTACAAGACTTGACCATCTCGTGTCTCTATTTTCATTTGGAAGTCATACTTCTTTCCTTTTATCTAAAGTAAGACAATAAATGGGGCTGACTTTCACACAGAAAAACCCTTCATGACACCACACTTAGAACTTATACAACATGAGACCCAGGGAGCACCCCTGGAGAATCCAGGGTAACATGCCACAGGTGGGCAAGAAAGTCGGGGCTGAACGCCAAGGACCTTCGGGCTTGGTTTATATAGCAGGAGTCCAGATGGAAAGCCTAAACCTCAGGTTGGTGACTCAACAGTGGTCAACACCTAGTGAGTGCGATGATTTATGAGCCTGTCAAGCCCGCAGCAGCTTCTGGAGAGCTTGGACATAAGTCATTGTCACTGTATGCTAGGCAGGGGGCGGCTGGCTGTCAGACAACCCCTGCCACACCATGTGTGCACATGGTTTCTTTGTTGAGACAAACAGAGTTAATGGCAGCAAACCCCTATGCTCTTGTTCTTCTCTGGGTTTACTTTAAATATCAGGAAATATGTTACATGCTCTAAATATCACTTCTAGCTCATTTATCACCCAGACTTGCTCCATTTTAGGAAAAAACAATTTCATTTTCAAAGGATACAGCTTTTCTGAATTTTATTGTTCAAGGCTTAGCAAAACAGCCATTCATAGACATAACATACATCTATGTATATGCATATATATACAAGCTTGTGTTTGTGTGTGGATATGTGTGCATACTCGAGTGTTCTTGTACACGTATGCATGTACATTTGTGAGTCTCTGTGCATGTGAATGTGTGCATGCTCTTGAGTATGCTTGTGTATGTATGTATGTATGTATGTACATTTGTGAGTCTCTGTGTGAGTGGTGTTGGGTAGAGAACTTAGAACCTGTGCATGCTAGATAAGTGTCCTTTGACCGCCATGTGCCCCAGCCCGAAGGTCCTTAGGGACCATGAGAGTCATCTGAAGGAACGCAGCCCTAAGTCCACCTTACTTGCATACACCTCTCACCGTTGATCACTTTGAGCGTATCTACCTGGTGCATCTTAGGCATGCTAGCAGAAATGATGCGATCTGCAAACAGCTTAGGAATGCTTCAGTCGCTCATACTTTAAATTCAGAACAGGAGGACGAGGATTCTAGCTCCATCAGTGATGAGCTCAGCTGATTCAGAATCATTGCATCCATTACAGAACCAAATTACAGTGCTTTCGAATCTAACCATCATTTAAAGCGTTATTTCTACAGAAAAGAGATTCAGGCTTCAGTATAGGGTACTGGAGGTAGGGTGGTTATGAATCCCTCTTTCTTAGTCCATAGAAGAGTCATGGCATGGAGGACAGATTTCCAGAAGGTACCTTCTAGAGGTGAGCCTTCACTCTCTGCACCTGTGGTCAGTAAGACAAGCACCTGGTTTGGAGACTTCCTGGGTTTGGAGACCTAGAAGGGAGGAGGAGACTGGAAGCAGCAATGCTGAGGGTTGACCAAACAGAGCCTCCTCCCATCACATCCATCCTGTCTCCCTTCCTTCTCCTTCACACAGGAACTGGCTAAATAGTTAGCAAAATGATAAGTAGTAACTGAGAAGTGAATTTGCATTTCCCCTTATTGAGCCAACTAGTTAATTAAATATAATCAATTGCCAAGTACTTTTAGTTTCCACAGGTCTTTCAGTTTAAGAATGGCAAGGGTCCGCCCCGGGTTTATTCTCTCCTGTCCATCTATACAAACCCTTGCCATGCTATGGATTTGGATTAATGAAATACGTGAAAAATGCTAAATCAACAGGTGTGATTTGTGACAATGGATCTTAAGATCATTTTGTCCATTTTCTCCTACCTTTAAAAAAGTCACCACCAGACCTCGATGCCTTTTTATATATGAAGAATAACGAAGGTTCTGAGTGCTTCATAGATGAAACTCGTATAAACATTTTTTCATACACATAGCAGACCCCTACACAAGGCTTTTCATGGCACTGTGTCGCATCCAGAGGACCGAGCATGCCAAGAACATACTTGGGGTCTCAAGAGCTCACCTCTCAGGCTACACTGATGGTGGAGCACACCCCCCCCCAGGAGCAGTTGCAGGTGTTTCTCAAAAAACACCTCTGAAAGGAAGGCTCGGTCACTCTTTAGTAAACCTCAACTTTGCGTCAATGCAGCTCACGTCCTGTTAGAAAAGTCTGGGCTTTCACGTGTGCTGCTGCATGAACCACACTCACACAGACATGTGCTGTTTTGAAAGGTCCAGTCCTCGCTGAAGACCAACCAGAGTCGAACAAAGGGATCAACAGGTGACATCATCCCCTCTGGTTGGGTTCGGAGAAACCATTGCTCAGGCAGCAGAAGGAAGGAGGCCAAGGGTCTGGGAATCATTTCTTTCTTTTTCCCCCTAATTTATTCAGATACACCCCTATCTGAATTAATTCTCCAAGAGTAAGTCGTCTTCTTAATCTTATAACTAGGAGTTTATTGAAACAGAAGCCACTATACCAACCTAAGTGGGGCTCGGGCACAGAATTGAAAAGGAATCCCAGGTCCATGAATTGTCATGAAGATCTGTTATAATCGCTCTCAATCATTTTAAACCACACATCATTGTAAGAAATACTTTCTGTTTCCAATGCGCACACATGGATACACAGGTGAACTGTTGCTATTTACCCTTACTGAATGGGATGTCGTCTATTCGTTACTGTTTTCTTTTGTATTGAATGGCATTTTAGTTGGGTCTGACCCATGAATGGACTCAGGAGAAGATAAGCTCCACCTCCCAAGTTCGTTCCAATGTCTCTTACTCCACACTGTTCACTCTGACCATTACCACTGCCCTGTATACTGCATCATTTAACTCATTGCACTGACTGGAATTCTTAAGGCATTTTTTTTTTTGCTCAACTTCCGCTCACAGAGATATCTGGAGTGTGCCTCAGAGCACCTAGGTGAGGGTTTAGCTTCTCATTATCTCCTGGTGTAGCCTCAGAGATATGAGTTTTACATTTTAGTCATTCGCATGTGCCATGCCCTAGATCAAATGGATAATGACGGGCACTGGGGCAGGCAGTATGGAAGAATATCAGATATGAAATGAAATTTAATATCTGTCTCCATCAGCACCCACTCAGAGTTGGCCTCAAGACTCAGCACCGACTCAAGCATCCGTGTTCAAGTCCCCTGTATGGAATATTTCAGCATCGACACATTGGCAGTATTGGCATACAACAGTCACGTGGCCTCCTGTGTGCTTCAATTCAGCTCTAGATGATCAATAATACTCCATGCAGTCCAGATGTCATGTAAATACACCCTCTCATTTAAGGAATAATGCCAAGATAAAGCCTCTACATGTTCTCCAAAGATGAACTGTTTTAGTGGGTTATCCATCTCTCCCTCTGAAGAGACAACCTGGTGTGTTTAACATTCCTGGTTCCCCCAAGTGCTTGTCTGTGAGCACACGAACCTACACGCCTCCCATGACTTACATTTGTCATGGGCCCTCCTCTTAGCCAACATATCAGAGCTTCAAATATACTGTGAGTAAATATTAAATTGGCATCTCCCTGTACCCAACTATAAAGTCTTAGGAAAAATACTCCATTGTTTTCCAAAGAGAAGATTGGTGGGGATGCTATCCTGTCAAGAAGTTGGAAAGTGGGCAACAGAGCACAACGGAGTTACCCAGCTCTGGCCCCGAAGGCGAACAGAGAAAAACAGAACAGTCTCATCAGCTAATAAAATAATAGAGCAGGAGGAAATGTCTCACGATTTCCAAATAAATTCACGACAGACCAGCAGGAACAGCTGAAAAGAAAAGAAGCGATATAGCAAAAGGCACAGAGTAAGCACTTACTCCCCGTGAAACTCACAACTTAGAACAGAGGGAAAGTTAACTCGGAGTACACTTGGAATAGAGCTTAATAATCTGTTGAGCATGTGTGTAAAATTTTATACATTGACGGAGAGGAGAAAAGAAAACAAAATACCACGTTTTGAGTGTCTAATACAAGTTTTTCAAAGGTGCATGCATTCATGCCTGTCTTTGTGTACAAGTGAAGGCCAGGACGGGATTGATGCCTAAGGTCTTCCTCTATCACTTCCCACCTCATTTTTTTCCAGAAAGTTCTCTCACCAATTGGCTGGACTGCCTATTCCAGGGAGTTCCAGGTATCTGCTGGTCTCTACTTCTCTAGTGCTAGGAATACAAGTCCAGCTTTTACATAAACGCTGGGGATGTGAACTCAGGTCCTTGTCCTCACGCGACAGGCATTTACTATCGAGGCCATCTTCTCCAAAGGAACAAATCCATCACATTACAAGCTTATCATAATAAGACATCTACATCACATCTTATAAATATATGCAAAATTCATAAGCCACTCAAGTAATATGACCGGTTTAAAATCACATATTCACCACCTCCCTCTACAAACCAAGTAACAACATTCATCATCCATCTAACTTACTAAAACTATTAATGCACAGTCAGCCTTCCCAAAAGTCTCCGTCCACCTTTTCAATTGCCAGTCTCTGTGTGCAGAAAACCGTTCGTTTTCATTACTTGGCTAAAAGGTTTCAGGAGACCCAATGAGCTGGGTCATCATTTTGGATGTCGTGCAGTAAAAGAAAAGTTAACCACAAAATGCAAACTTGCTTTTAAGTTCACAGGGCAGTTTATAAAGGTTACTTTTATGCTCCCTGCAAATTGAATCACACAAAAGTCAATACATAAAAATATATTGCCTTTGTTCGATGAAGATTTCTTAGCCCATGCCAGCTTTCTCTACAGACCTCTGCAAAGTCAGCAAAGCCACTCAGTATCCAGTTCTGTGGAGCCATGTGTCTGGGGGCGGGGGGATGAGAATGAGGATGGCGGACTCGGGACTCTAAGAAATGCTTTCTTCCTTCAGCAGAAAGCACAGAGGGCTATGTGTTAGAAGGAACCTTTTAGGTAGCTAGACACTGCTTGACTTCTTTCCATATATAAACTCTGAGATACCATCTTACACCTGTCAGAACGGCTAAGATAAAAAAAATACTAATGACAGCTTATGCTGGAAAGGATAAAGAGTAAGGGGAACACTCATCCATTTCTGATGGGAGTGCAAACTTGTACAGTCACTTTGGAAATAAGTATGGTAGTTTCTTAGAAAATTGGGAATTAATCCACCTCAGTTCTCAGCAATACCACTCTTGGGCATATACCCAAAAGATGCACACTCATACCACAAGGAAATTTGCTCAACTATGTTTATAGCAGCATTATTTGTCATAGCCAGAACCTGGAAACAACATAGACACCCCTCAACTGAAGAATGGATAAAGAAAATGTGGTACATTTACATAATGGAGTATTATTGAGCAGTAAAAAAAAATCAACGACCTCTTGAAATTTGTAGGCAAATGGGTGGAACTAGAAAAAAAATCCTGAGGGAAGTAAGCCAGACACAGAAAGACAAACACAATATGTACTCACTCATAAATGAATATTAGACATAAAGCAAATGATATCTTTCATAATGAAAATATTTATATAATATCTTGGAAACCAACATTATTATATTTATTGATGTGCTCCCCCAAACTGGTGCTAATATAAAATATTAATATATTGTTATATTTGGTTTACACAGATAAACTTATGAGTAATCCTGAGCTTCATAGTATAAGAAGATAAGAAAAAAGAGTACATTTGAGCATGATATATTCCTCTACACACTACCTTTGTCCTGAGGCATTATTTAGCAACTGGTGGGAGCAGACACAAAGACCCACAGCCAAACACTAGTCAGAGCAAGGGAAACCCCAAAGAAGAGGAGGAAGAAGGCTGATGGTATCCAAAGGGGTTTTGGACACCAGGAGAGTGACCCACAGAACCAACTCACAGAACTCATAAGGGCTCACAAACACTGACGTGACAAGCACAGACCCTGCATAGGTCTGAGTTAGGTCCTCTGTATACTCATTATAGTTAGTTATAGTTATGTAGCTTGGTGTTATTGTGGGACTCAGTGGTTGTGGGGATTGTCTCTGATTCTTTTGCCTGTTCTTAGGACCCTTTTCCTCCTATGGGTGCTTCATCCAGCTTTCATTATGAGGGCTTGCTCCTAATCTGATTGTAACTTGTTGAGCCATGTTTGGTTGATATCCCTAGGAGGTCTGCTCTTTTATTTCTTAAGAGAAACAGAGTAGATCTGGAAGACAGGGAAGGCAGGGGAAGGGACTGCGAGGAATAGAGAGAGGGGAAACTGCAGTCGGGATGCAATATATGAGAGAAGAATTTTAAAAATCATAAAAAACAAACATTAAGAATGTGGAGGGTTTTACTTCACTCATTTTGGGGCTAACTCCTCTTCAGAGCTGTGGCAACACAGCTGAGGGGGGCTTGTACAGCACAGGCAGTGGCGTTCCTAGCACAAAGGACAAGCAGGCTAAAGCTCAGTTTGTTGTAGGCAACAAATCTGCGTATAATTGTCCCATCAAAAGCCCACAGATGGTTGAGATGCATTGCCCACATCTGTGCATTTCCCTTCATTGCTAGTCTGTATGGATTTGCTGTATTAACCATGGGCTGCAATTGCACATAACTACTGAAATACACTGAGAAAATACTGAATTCATATCTAGTAATGTAGTTGAGGAATCATTAGATTTAGAGTCAGAACCCTAACCCCCAATTCCTGATTGCCTGGGAGACTAATGGCTTGTGACATTGCCTTTTTCCTAATTTCTCAGACTTGTGAACATAATATATCACATGACAAGGCAGAAAATTGAGGTTTATAATTGACTGACCTTAAAATAATGAGATTATTTGGTGGTCTCAAGGTACCCTCAAGGGTCCTTAAAAGTGGAAGAAAAACCAGGAGTGCAACTCAGTTGGCAAAGTACTTAGCTAGCATGCAGAGAGCACCAGGTTCAATCTCTAGCACCACATAAACTGGATGTGGCAGCATCCTGAAATCCCATCACTAGGGAGGTAGAAGAGGGAAGATCAGAAATCATAGTGGTTACATATGTGAGTTCGAGGCTAGGCCGTGTTATATAAAGCCTTATCAAGTAAGAAAGAGAGAGGGAGAAACAAAAAAGCATGTCAAAAGGGAAGTGTGGGCTGAAGAGTGTTGTTCAATATGCAACTTGAAGCAGTGGCCACCAGCCAAGGAAGAAATAGACTGTTATAATGTGGGTCACACTGTCAATAAGACAAAACAGAAGCTTACAGAATGGGAAAAGATCTTCACCAACCGTACATACGATAGAGGGCTGGTTTCCAAAGTATATAAAGAACTCAAGAAACTAGACATCCAAATACCAAATAATCCAATTAAAAATGGGATACAGATCTAAACAGAGAATTCTCAACAGAAGAATCTCAAATGGTCAAGATAAACTTGAAGAATTGTTCAACATCCTTAGCCATCAGGGAAATGCAAATCAAAATGACTCCGAGATTCTTACACCCATCAGAATGGCTAAGATCAAGAACACCAATGACAGCTTATGCTGGAGAGGATGTGACATAAAGGGAACACTCCTCCATTGCTGGTGGGAATGCAAACTTATACAGTCACTTTAGAAACCAATATGGTGATTTTCAGAACCTGGAAACAACCTAGATGCCCCTCAACTGAAGAATGGAGAAAAAAATGATTGCACATTGGCACAATGGATATCACTCAGCTGTTAAAACCAATGACATCAGGAAATCTGAAGGCAAATGGTGAGAAGAAGAAAAAAATAATCCTTAGTGAGGTAACCCAAACCAGAAAGCCCATCATGGTATGTACTCATGCATCCGTGAATAATAGATGTAAAGAGTAATACACGCTACAGCCCACAGCCCCAGAGAGGCCAGGTAACCAGGAGGGCCTAAGGGGCAATGCATGGATTGCCCTGGGCAGGGGACATAGACGATATCCCTGGGTGTAGGGGGATGGGTGAGGATGGGAGCATGAGAGATTGGGGTGGGGGTGGGTGAAGGGAGAGAATGATGAAAGAGGTGTCTTGATAGCAGGGCATTTTGGGGTCTTCATGTGTCCTCTGAATATGTACAGTAAACTTGTCACTGTTGAATGTCATCAGAGCTCAGAACATGATTGTATTGCTCTTTGGAACTGAGAAGGGCAAGAGTCTAGAGGGCAGGTTTTACATGCACCCAGGAGGTCAAGTTTCTTAGTACTGTAATGTTAAAAACATAGCAGAGACGCCAAAGTTAGACCGCACTAACTTCCAAGCAGAAAGGACATCAGGTGGTGGAAAGCATGGTTGCATGCCCGGAGCAAATGTTAACTTGGCAGAGTCACTGCCTTTATTTTCCCCAGCTTTCATCATGACAGACTGTCCTGACTTGACAGGTTTTTGCCTTTCATCATAGGTCACATATGAGCAAAGAGTTTTGAGTCTAAAACATTAAAATATCGTAATACACATCTGGACCAACTTTCATTCCAAAATAATTTGTGGTAACTACATGTCATAATTTTAAGGATTTAGTAAGTAAATCTGCTAAATATAATTTTAGCAGACACTCTGAAAGGGCTTGATACTTTTTTTTAAAAAAAAGAAACTAAAGCAACACAATTTTTCAGGAGAGGTTATCTTTTAGGAATGTATTTATATGTGTGAATATATACCCCTAAACCTTCAAATACAACCTGCTCAGCCTTATAATATTATTTGAATGTCAGTGACATCAGGGTTGATTATTTGTTACTGAATAAGAAGCTTAGGGACTCTTTCCTGGGGCAGACTACTGCCCCACACTTCCAAAACTTCTTAGTTGCCTGTGGTCCTTGTCTAGGACCCAAGAGAGTTCTCACCTGTTGTGGCAACAGTGAAAGAAAAAGAGAGCAAATATGTATATGAAGATGCTGATGGGAAGAAAGCAGAGGGAGGAAATGATGTACTTATGTTTTAATTAAAAAAAATCAAAAGTCTTTAGAATAGTGTATTTAGAATTCTTCATTTTACACCCTTGAGAATTACATCACAACACACTGTGAAACTTAGTTTTTGCTAAAGTTTTATTTCCAAAATGATTTTGATAAGTCAATGAAAACCTCTGGGCTGGACTATGGCCAGAGGCAGATTATCTTTCTGATTAACAAATTACTAAGAGCTTAGGTGTCCGTATTTGAAAAGGAAGGGGAACTTTCTGGATATGACTGTTCTCTCCAAATGGTCACTTTTCAGAGCTAAGAAGTGATAGCAGCTGAAGCATTTTAAATGAGGGAAATCACAGTGTAGACACAGACGCAACTTCTGAGCTCCCTCCCTGAAAACCGCTGAGCTCCGCACATGTATCCAGCAGCAGGGCCTCTCTGCCGGGATCCAGGACATGCATAATCTATCCGAAATGATTAAATGGAATGTCTATATTTTTTAATGTTTAACTCACTTTTTATAAAGTGAGCACACGCATGAACACATAGAAAAACAACAAATTGCTCTAGATACCCCAAATTTTTCAACCAAGAAAGGAGGAAAGAGATGTTTAACTTCATATTTAACTTTTGGGGGAAACAGCTTATATTAATGGGAAGATGTGCAAAATGCTAAGAGAATAGAGAAAGAGAGGGTGTTTCATTTTGTGGCTTGTTCATGTGCAAATCTGGGCTGGTGGGGAGGGAAGAAGCCTCAAGTCCTCCATGCCAAAGTATCTTCATTGCAGAGTGTGATGGGAGGGGAGAGGAGGTCTTGTGATCCACACCTTTGTATGATGGGAGGGGAAAGGAAGTCCTAGGATCCACACCTTTGTGTGATGGGAGGGGAGAGGAGGTCTTGTGATCCACACCTTTGTGTGATGGGAGGGGAGAGAAAGTGCTAGGGTCCACACCTTTGTATGATGGGAGGGGAGAGAAGGTCCTGGAATCCACACCTTTGTGTGATGGGAGGGGAGGTCTTGGCATCCACACCTTTGTGTGATGGGAGGGGAGAGGAAGTCTTGGGATCCACACCTTTGTGTGATGGGAGGGGAGAGGAGGTCTTGGCATCCACACCTTTGTGTGATGGGAGAGGAGGTCTTGGCATCCACACCTTTGGTACTGAATCTGTAGGATCTGCAGACACTGTGAAGGTATTAGGAAAGCAGATCTTACTCCTCTCTAATGCCTACTTCCAAAATGTTTGCCTCAGAGAGATAATTATGGTCGGAAGTCACTGCTTACCTCATCTTGTTAGGAAAGAAATAATACTACATTATAAGGTAATTATGAAAAAGTAAAGAAAGAGGCTTTTAGTGCTCAAGTCCAAAGCTCAACTGCAGTAACTGGAGATAAAGATGAGAAGGATAAAAGAGCTGAATGCAGCCTTGTCAGCAGCCAGAAAACTGCATAGGGCTAACAATAATGCACCACAATGAGGAAATAAATCCCCCACCTCTCTCTGGGATGGAATTTAGACGTCCATCATAACAAACATTTTTTGAAACAAGGTTTCATGCAACTGGCATGACCTGATGTGGAATTTTCCCTCTGTATGCTATGAATATATTTTGTTACCATTGGTTAATAATGAAGCTGCTTTGGCCTATAGCAGAGCAGAATATAGTCAGGCTGGAAGAGATTAGAGAGAGAGAATAGGAAGAGTCAGAGAGATGCCATGTAGTTGCCAAAGGAGACAGATGCCAGATTCTTTCCAGTAAGCTATGGGCTCATGCTGATACACAGATTGATAGAAATGGGTTAATTTAAGATGTAAGAGTTAGTTAATAAAAAGCCTGAGCTAATAGAGAAAAGAGTGTTGTAATTAATATAGTTTCTGTGTGATTATTCAGGTCTGGAAGACAGGGAATGAACAAGAAGTCTCCACCTACAATGACCTTGAACTTTGGATCCTTCTAACTCACTCCTTGGATGCTGGGATTACAATCATGCCTTATTTTGTATAACATTGTAGGCTAAACTCCTCTGAACTTCCTGCATGCTAGGCAACCACTTTACCAACAGGGCAACACATTCCCAGCTTTAGACATCCTAATCTTTGTCATTGTGATGATTCATCTCAACTGTGAACTTAATGAAATCTAGAGACTTCTGAGAGATGGGCCTCTGGACATATCTATGAGGATTTATCTTGATTAGATTAACTGGGGTGAAAGAATCTTCCTACTGCAGGTGGTATCACTCCCTGGTTTGGAATTCTGTGCAATATAAAGAGAAGAAAATGAGATGTGTACAAGCATCCATTGTTCATTGCATCCTGACTGTGAATGCGTTGTGACAAGCTGCCTCTGCAAGTTCCTACCACCATATGCTCCTTGCCATGATGAATTATAGACTCTATCTGTGAAAAAAATAAATAAACCCTTCCTCCCCATTCCTGAAAGGTGCTTTCATCATATCACAGCAACAGGAAAAGAAACTGATGATAACATGTCTGTAATGTTTGTCTGTAATTCAAGCCGCCTGCTAAGCTGTTATAGAAAGACTGACAAAGCCATGGATAAAGAAAGCTTAACCTTGAAACTGAAATCTGCACGTTGAATATATGCATTCTAAATGAATCTGTATACAGATTTTTTGAAATACATTTTAATAACTAGTATCTCTGTGTAATGATTCTTTTTAGATCAAGTGTTATTTGTGGCTTTCAGACACGGTGTTCACAAAGTTCATTCTATATTTTCAGTTCAGTTTTTAGTAATAACTCCCTGAGCGTTGATGTCTTCTGTGAGGATTGTATTAAATACAGCTGATCTTATTTTAGAAAGAATTTTGTTCTGAGGTGTAATAGAAAACCATGAGGCTATCATATATTGGACCTTCCAATGTGTGGAATGTGTCCATCTCTGTCACTTACTAGGACCTTGCTTTAGGTCTCAAACTTTTCTGAACCGTCACTTCCATGAGTAGCCACTGTTAGGCACAAGGTACACAGCTTCCCAACCTTCTTGATATCAGTCCAGACACATTCACATACTAAATCATTTCCATCCCTGGGTTCACATCGTTTCCTCCATTCCCATTTAGACCCCTCTCCATTCTTTCTAGAACTTTCTTTGCCAGAGACAGTGGTACTTACTTTCTCTGCTTCCTTTCCTAACTAAATGTGCCTTTGGCACAGATTTGCACACCATTCACGGACCTGCCAGCTGAATACCAACATCCTTGCCTTGCTCCTTTCTGATGAATCACCCTTTTCATCCTTTCATCTTCTTGCCTAACCAGGGACCCTTAAAACATTAACTCGTCTACCAACATTTCCAGCCCTCCACACTACTACATGGAGCCCAGCAAATGCCCCCATTGGGAAACATTAACTCTTGTCTGAGTCAGTGAAATTCAGTTTAGGTTCTGGGCTATAAGCTCCCATGATGACTATCTCAAGTACATAAAATTGTGTATTCTGTGACTTGGGGTGGAGAAATCCTTCACACGCATATGTCAAACTCCTTGTACATCTTTTCACTGGCTTTCAGACTCCCTATGTGGTGGCAAAGTAGCTACAGTGCACACAGCAAGACTTTGGCTATGGGATGTTTTTAATGTGCCATGTTTGATCTGTCATCCTCCTGACTTGCTTAAAGTAGTGATGGATGTGTGAAATATATGTTCTCAATCTCACTTGTAATTCCCTGTTTGTTCCTGTGTCCTGTTTTTTTCCTGGTTTCTGTGGCTTCCTGTGTCTTGAAAGATTCCCTCCTGTTTCACTGGCTCACAGTGGATTGCCTGTACTATTTTCTTATTGGTTTTTCTGTGGGTGGCAGAGAACTTACCACGGGTTTTAGGCACTGGTGCCTTCCCATTCTTGAATGAAGGGTTGAAACCTCATGTCTCCTTCATTCCCAGTGCTTTCCCAAGTTTCAAAGTACACTCGGCTCGCTTCAAATAACCCCACTCTATATTGCAAGCCCAATGTAAAATACCATTGTAATCTGTGCTCCAATCCCCAAACCTGGCTCGGAAACCCACAAGTAGGACTTTCCATTGCATTTACCACTGTTTTCTTATCTCCTATTTTCTCCCCTCTTGAGACTCTATGACTTCGTACATATGTTTGTGCTCAAACTAGATAGATCAGTTACGAAAAATTTGGTTAGATCGGTTACTAAAAAATTCTCTTACCTTTACTTTGTCTGAAAATGTCTTTTTTTCCCCCTCAGTTCATTAAGGATAACATTGCTGGTTGTATTCATCTATGTTACTATAAACGCAAACCTGAAGCTCAAGGTTTATTTTTTAAAAAAGAGGTTCACTAAGTTCTCTGTTTTAGAAGCTAAGACTCTAAGGTTAAATAGCTGCATCTGTTTGGCTTCTAGAGAGCACCTCCTGGTGAACTGCACTACAATGGGAAAGATGTAAAGAAACCGGATATTTGGAGAATGGACCACGCCCAAGATCCCTCACTTTATGACAACCACTCTCATGAGAACTATCCAAAACTAACCCACACTACTGAGAAAGCACTGATACCCTCATGAATGCTGTTCTCCACCTGACAACCTTCCATTAGGTCCCACCTTCTCAATACATCCACCGGGGGGACCAAGTATATAGGACACGGGTCTTTGAAGGAGAAGATGCATCCAAACCACAGTCCTGGGGCCAGAATGTACAGTTGGCAGGACCTCCTGGCAGCCCTCGAGACATACTTGCCAACTCTTTTTGGACTCTCTCTCTCCAGTGTGCTAGCCACTCCCACCCACGTTGCTAATCTCTTAGTAGCATGTCATTTTTCTCTGCCTTCTTTTGAGTTTTCCAGAAGTTTAGTTATGTTATATTTTCATGGAGCTGTCTCAAGAATTATCTTATGTTGTTTTCATTAAGTTTCTTGAGTCTGTAGGCTACATATAAATTGTATCTTTTGAATAATTTTGGCAGCTTGCTGCCACTATTAATTTAAATACTTTTGCAGCCCTGTAGTCTTTTTCTTTCCTTTTTTGGAATTCAGACTGTTGTGATGTGTGCTAAATCTTTCATTGCTGTCAGCTCTAATTTTAATTCTAGAGAGAGTAGAATGTATATGTCTTCTATTATTGTTGTTTGCTTTTCAGAGACAGGGTCTCTTTATGTAGTCTTGACTGACCTGAAACTCACTATGCACATCAACTGGTCTCAAACTCAAGGAGATCCACCTGCCTCAGCCTCCTGAGTGCAAGAATTAAAGAATATACCACCACACCCAAACGGGTGCTGGGAATTGAGCCTGGGTAGTCTAGAAGAACAAACACTCTTCAGAACTGAGCCAGTCATTTTTTCAGCCCTTGTGGTTGTTTATCTCAGCCTCTCAGTAATTTTGAACTCTTGGGGAATATTATTTTCAGGTGTGTGACTTTTGTTTCCACTGCATTTGTTTAACGTTGTGTTACTGTGCCTGTCTAAAGCACCTGACGCTCCTAATAAATAGTTGAACAGCCAATAGCAAGGCAGGATCAAGGGTAGGTGGGACTAGCAGGCAGAGAGTATAAATAGAATGAGAAATCATGGCAGAATAGATCAAGGAGCAAGAGAACAAGGAGAGGAGGATATCAGGGACCAACCACCTAGCCACCCACCCAGTCACAGAGTAAGAAGGAAAGAAAGGTATGTAGAAATAGAGAAAGATGAAAGCCCAGAGGCAAAAGGTAATTGGGATTTCAGTTAAGAAAAGCTGGCAAGAAACAAGCCGAGTTAAGGACGGGCATTCATAAATAATAATAAGCCTCTGTGTGATTTATTTGGGAGCTGGGTGGTGGGCCCCTCAAAAAGCCAAAAGAATAAACCATCACACAGTACTCTTGAGCTCCTATTCTGTGGTATTTTGGAGACTGTTGTAAGAAGAGCCGCTTGTTGGTTACCAGCTGCTCAGCCCAAAAATATTCATACAGAAACTGTATTAATTAAAACAGTGCTTGGCTCATTAGCTCTAGCTTCTTATTGGCTAACTCTTACATATTAATTTAATGCATCTCCATTAATCTGTGTATCACCACATGGCAGTGGCTTACTGGGTAAACTTCTTAGCGTCTGTCTCCTGCGGGGCTAGATGGCTTCTCCTTCGGCCCTTCTTTCTCCCAGCATTCAACCTAGCTTTCCCCGCCTAGCTAAATTCTGCCCTGCTATAGGTCCAAAGCAGTTTCTTTATTCAGTAATGGTATTCACAGCATACAGAGGGGAATCGCACATCAGGAGATATGAAATCTCATGAAAATTCCTGTCTCCTTAACGGGAACAGGAGTGATCCCTGGTTCTTGTAAACTGGAGGTGTTTGCAACTTAGATTCTTCTTTTGTTTGGATTCTCCATCTGCATGGCTCTAGGTCCATCAAAGGAAGCTTCCTCTGAGGCCAGCATGAATTGTGCTCTGTTGAAGACTTGAGAGTTGGGCCCTGCAGACCACAGAACTCCAGCAGAGAACTGCGGCATACCACCAAAGGCAAACCTCGGTGCTTTAGTCGAGTGACACAAACCACTGTGCAGCATAAGTTCTATGTTAATGCTATAATGAGATTATTCTTTAAAATGAACTATAACATATGAGCTGCCAGACATCTTCCTAAGCATTTACCCCAAAGACAGTGACCTATGCTTACAAAAACCCCTGCCTAAGTGGAAGTCTCATGGCTTACCTTTGTTTTATCTTCAGAGATGTCCATCATTCATTTTGGGTTAATATTTGTTTAATGGATGATTGGATATAACAGTTTTTTATGAAGATATAGAATTTTTCTAGCACCATTTGTCAAGTAAACTGTTCTTTTCTCAAATAACTGCTTTTGTGATTTTTTTAAAATTATTTTTATTGTGCTATATATTTTGCTTCGCTCTCCTCCTTTCCTCCCCTCTCCCCTTCTACCCTCTGCCATGACCCCTACACTCCAAATTTACTCAGGAGATCTTGTCTTTTTCTACTTTCCATGTAGACCCATGTATGCCTCTTAGGGTTCTCTTTATTGTCTAGGTACTCTGGGGTTGTGGGGCTTTTTTTTTGTCTTGTTTTGTTTTGCTTTATGTCTAAAAGACATTTATGAGTGAGTACATATTATATTTGTCTTTCTGGGTATGGGTTACCTCACTCAATATGTTTTTTTTTCTTGATCCATCCATTTGCCTGCAGATTTCAAGATGCCATTGTTTTTTACCACTGTGTAGTACACCATTGTATACCACATTTTCGTTATCCATTCTTTGCCTGAGGGCTAGCAAGATTGTTTCCAGATTCTGACTATTACAAATAATACTGCTATGAACATAGTTGAGCATAGGTCCTTGTGGTATGACTGAGAATCCTTTGGATATATACCCAAAAGTGGTATTCCTGGGTCTTGAGGTAGATTATTTCCTAATTTTCTGAGAAATTGTCATACTGATTTCCAAAGTGACTGTACAACTTTGTACTCCCACCAGCAATAGAGGGGTGTTTCTTTTACCCTTATTCTCTCCAGCATAAGCTATCATCACTGTTTTGATTTTGGTCATTCTGACAAGCATAAGATGGAATCTCAGAGTTTTTTAATTTGCATTTCTCTGATAGCTAAGCATGTTCAGCATTTCCTTAAGTGTTTTCCAGCCATTCGATATTTGTCTGTTGAGAGTTCTCTGTTTAGGTTTATACCCCCATTTTTTATTTGATTATTTGTTATTTTGATGTCAAGTTGCTTGAGTTCTTCAATTTTTATTAAAAATCAATTGAATACATGCACAGTGATTTTACTATTCAATTCTGCTAACCTATCATCTAGCAAATTAATTACTATGGCTTTTTAATCAGTTTTTAAGTGAAGCAGTTTAAGTTCTCAGTTTTGTTCCTCTTTTAAAAAAAATTGTCCTAGAATTTTGCCTGTACACATAAATTTTAAAATTAGCTATTTTATCTCTACTAATAAGTATTCTGGCCAGGACTGAATTGAATTTGTAGATTTGTATAGGAATAATTGATGTCTGAGCCCTGCTGAATCTGGAGCTCACAGGTCTACCCATACATTTACTTCATTATTTTTTCTCAGCAATAATTTTGAAGTTTTTAGTATATAATTCATACAAACATTTTTCAGATAATTCTCCATGCATACAAATACCTGTGATCTGTACTATTGTTTTATATGTAGTTGAATCTGGTTTAGTAGAATTTTGATAAGTTTCTTTTTCATTAAAAACATATTTTCCCATAAAATATATTCTGATTATGGTTTCTTCCTCCCCAAGCTCCTCTAAGGTCCCCCCATCTTTCCTCCCATCTTTTGCATTTATATCTGTGAAGGATATTTGTCTATAATTATTTGTTTTAATGACTTGGTTTATAAATAAAGGAAAAACTGTTTGGGGCTGAAGACATTGTTCATTGGTTAAGAGTGCCTGATGCTCGATCAAAGACCTCAACATAAAACCAACCAAACCTCATAGAAGAGAAAGTGGGAAGTACACTTGAGCTCATTAGTGCAGGAGACCACTTCCTAAATATAACCCCAGTAGCACAAATACTGAGAAAAACAATTAATGAATGGGACCTCCTGAAACTAAGAAGCTTCTGTAAAGCAAAGGACGCAGTCAACAAGACAAAACGACAGCTTACAGAATGGACAAATATCTTCACCAACCCCACATAGGACAGAGAACTGATCTCCAAAATATACAGAGAACTCAAGAAACTGGTCATCAAAAGAACAAATAATCTAATTTTAAAAAATGGAGTACAAACCTAAACAGAGAACTCTCAACAGAGGATTCTAAAATGGCTGAAAGACATTTAAGGAAATGTTCAAAATCCTTAGCCATCAGAGAAATGCAAATCAAAACAACTCTGAGATTCCATCTTACACCTGTAAGAATGGCTAAGATCAAAAACACTGATTGCAACTTACGCTGGGGAGGTTGTGGGGTAAAGGGAAGACTCCTGCATTGCTGGGGTGAGTGCAAGCTGGTACAGCATTGTTAGATGTCAGTGTGGCGATTTCTCAGAAATTAGGAAACAACCTTCCTCAAGACCCAGCAATACTACTTATAGGCATATACCCAAAGGATGCTCAATCATACCACAGGGACATGTGCTCAACTAAGTTCATAGCAGCATTGCTTGCCATAGCCAGAACCTGGAAACAACCTAAATGCCCCTCAATCAAAGAATGGATAAGGAAGATGTGATACATTTACACAATGTAGTACTACTACACAGCAGAAAAAAAAAATAATGACATCTTGAAATTTGTGGGCAGGATGGCTCTAGAAAACATCATATTGAGTGAGGTAACCCAGACCCAGAAAGACAATTATCACATGTACTCACTCAGAAGAAACTTTTAGGCATAAATAAAAGAAAAACCAGGCTATAATTCACAATCCCAGAGAACCTAGACAACAAAGAGAACCCTAAGAGACATACATGGATCTAATCTACAAGGGACATAGAAAAAGACAAGATCTCCTGAGTAAATTGGGAGCATGGGGATCATGGGAGAGGGTAGAAGAGGGGAGGAGATGGGAAGGGAGTGGAGAAAGATACGTAGCTCAATAAAAACAATTTTAAAAAAATTTAAATAGGCCATTTTAACTGATTTAGAAAGGGACGTTTGTAACTAATGGCAAACACGTTGCTATAATTCAGCTGATAGTAATCAAGTAGCATTGTTCCTCTGGCTGGAGCTCCTTTTGCCTGAACTACTGTTGGCTGAAACTGACTGTTCTCCTTTTCATTGTGAAATAGACATAACATAAAATTACAATTCTAGTCAGTTGAAATTATATAGTTCAGGAGTATTAAGAACACGTTCCTTGCTCAGCTATTGCCACCACCCATCTCCCTAAGATGTTTCTTACCTTACAATATTAAAACTCTGTGCCCATTAAAAAATTTGATGAAATTAAATTTTATGAAAATCCAATACGAAGCCCTACAACCTCAGAATGGCTGTTCTAGCTGTTTAGAAGTTCACTGAGATGTGCTAACATCGGGTCTAGTTAGTTTTGGTGTGTGATGTTTATTTTATTTGCACATTTTTAAATAATGAAGTTCATCAAATTTTAAATTTTTTAAATAGAATTAGCCAATAAGAACATTTGAGTTTAGAAATTTTTTCAACTATGTTAATAAACAGTGGGATTCGATGGCTTAGGGTCTTGAATGAGCCTCGCCGAGTCTTGTTTCTCGGAGTTGCCTACTTTGCCATCATTATTGACTGCGTTTTGTCAAAAAAAAATGTGCTTAAATTTTCTTCAAGCCCTTTTCTAATACAGGCAAATGTTACCCACCTTCCATTTTATCCTTTTGAGTCTGAATAGATGGGTGGCAACTTTCGTTCGATTTAAAATGCTTCCTATGCCCTCCCTCCCCTTCTTGCCGCATGTTATTTATTATTCTACTTAGCTTCCAATATTTGAGGGATTTTCCAGACTTTTTTCTGCTATTGACTGTCAACTTACTTTCCAAAATCATCTTTCTCATAACTTAGGTCTTTCAAAATTTGGGAAATTTGTTTCATGGCCCAAAATATGGTCTATATCTTGGCAAAAGTCTTCCATGTGGACTTGTGAGAACTCTATCCAAATCCATGAGTTATGAGAGTTATGAGGTGTTCCACTCTGGCTACTGAGAACAGGAAGTGCTTCCACCTGCTGTGAGCTCCGCCTGGATTTCCTCTTTCCTTTTGTGGGTGGTTCTTTCCTAACCTTGAGCAGTTCCCTAGATGCACACAGTAGTTGACTCTGAATAGAAAGCTCAGAGTCAGGTGTCTATTCCTTACAGGCATCCACTTGTTAGGACTGAGCAGGGTGAACGTGTCTAGCGGCACCATGTGCAGCTCCTTTACCTAAATACTCCTTCCCTGTGAAGTCTGGCTGCTTTGCCCTCCCAACTCTTGAGTCACATCTCTCCTCAAGACCACCTGGGGTGTTCCTTCTCTGTGCAGCCACCAAGCACAAAGAGGAGAAACTGGACTCATATCTGCACACAGTCAGTAGATGGCAATAGAGTTGAACTTTGTTATCTACAGTTATCTAGAACTTTCTGATGCAAAGGTATTGAAGCCTCTTCTATAAATTGGCATGGTATTTAAAGGTATACATAGTCTTTCTCCTATACTTTTCTTCTCTAACTAATACTCAATGCAATCTAAATGCTATGTAAATCATTCATACATGCTCAGTATGTATATATTTTGTTTTATTTTTGCTTTTGAGACAGTCTTGAACTGTAACAAGGCTTATCTAGAACTCACTATTTAACTCAGGCTGACCTTGAACTAATTGTAATTCTCCTGCCTCCGTCTCCAGAGTGCCACTACACATTTGCTTTCTTTGTAGATTTCTCTATTGCTCCCTCAGTTAAATCCACGGATGTGTGCTTTCAAGATGCAGAGAGTTGAGGACATCCTGCTGAGGATAAAATATACGAAGAAACTCCAGCCTCGGGGAGATTTGTAGTATATTTTGGGAAACAAGATTATTTCAATAAATCTTCCCAACTATAATAGATATTCTTCAAGCCCAAATCTGACAGATGATTCCTGCAGTTTAACAGCGATGACCAAGCTGTGAACACAGCAATTAAATATTGCCAGTCTATCGAAAGTCGTGAATCTGTCTTTGACTTAGAATAAGGCTTGAGACATATCTACAGTGTTTCATCATGGCTTCAGCATAAGGAGAACAGCAATCCAAAGATTTATGGTCATTTCATAAATGCATCTACATTTCATTACATGTTATTTTAAAATACCGAATTGTTATTTGTACAACAAATCTCACCATAAATTCTTAAATACTGAAAAGTTCTTGCATTGCTCTTCCAAGTTTCAAAACTGCTAACATTTACTTAAAGCTTTTACTTTTAACATTGGTTTAAAAAAATAGCAAGATAACTTTATTTCACTGGAACTTTTAGGTTGGATTTGTCTAAATATTTAACGTTCATTAGATGTTCTTTGAATGTTAGTTGCACTGTGATGATCCAATGATCTCTGCGTGGGGCATGGATGTCCTATTTGAGTAGGTGACAGCGACTCAAATTTCACCCCATTTCACTACACAGGATGCTAAAAAGACATAGACTGAGCGTAACTGTCGTGTAATTAGTGGTGCGTGCCATTCCATACATGTTGAGGTGAGATCGACAGCCTTCTATTATAAACTCTAAGGCAGTGACAATCACAGTGATGACGAATGCACTAGACAAATAGCATCTTGCTTTGCCATGAAAGCCCCTTGGCTTCACAGAAACTCCAAGTGTCCACCATTGAGAACCCCTCATTGAGCATCTGAAGCACCGGAAGACTCGGCAAGAGAGCTGTCTGGGTCAATCAAGAGACCAGATTTAACTTTGGGTCAAGCAGACTACCATTTCCTTCTGCCCCAGCCCCTAACTTCTCCATGTTTTTTGTCTGTTACTTGGTGCAGCCATAGCACACTGTGAAGTGAAAGGACACAGCTTGTTTCCCTCTGTGTCCACTATTACCCCAGCGCCTTGTTACCATTGGCGCTCACACCACTTGACACCACATTAGGCTGGGGTTAGAAGAGCCGAATCATTTGGTTTCCAGAGCTACAAACTTCGGTGCCAAAAGTGAGTTAAACAGTTTTCAAATGGGGTTTACTTTCTTTTCATCCTCAAGCAAAAGGAACAGGAAAAAAGAAAAAGGAAAAAGGTCTAAACAAAGGACATGCAGACCCAGAGGTTTTATGTTGCTCCTGTAATTTTAACAGTCAGACACACCATCTTGCCAGAAGTTTGATCTCCTGCCACTGTCCACTGCCAGGTCACAAGTTCCTGTGTGCTATGTCACTCAGTGGCCCGGCTGTATGGGAAGGAACAAATGCCTTTGCCTTGTTAAAATATGTATCTCTTTTGAAATGATTTTAAATCATAACTCCCAACAAGCAATAAGTTCAGTGAAGACAAAAATATTTCCATGAATATCTAATCCATCTAATTGCTTCCAGCGAAATGTATAAAAGATGAATCACTTGAAAACTAATGTTTTCACTCCTGGGTTTTATGCTAATGTCCCCCCTTTTATGACCTGCTGGTAAACCCTGGCCATCCCACTCAGAGCTGACTGTGCCAGTCCTGGAGCCTTGGAGTTAAATCCCTTTCCAGGGGTCTGCATCTGATTGAGAAGATGAATCTCCAGCCAATAGCAGTATTGACCTAGACAGAGGCATCTTTCTTTCTGCTTCAATTTACTTATTCTTCTCACATGTTACATCCTGGCTGCAGTTTTCCCTCCCTCCTCTCCTTCCAGTGCTTCCTCCCACCTCCTTTCTGCCCCAGATCCACTCCTCCTCTATTTCCCTTCAGAAGAGATCAGGGACATCAAAGCAAAGGACACAGTCAACAAGACAAAACGACAGCCTACAGAATGGGAAAACATCTTCACCAACACCACATTGGACAGAGGGCTGATGTCCAAAATATACAAAGAACTCAAGAAACTGGTCATCAAAAGAACAAATAATCCTATAAAAAAATGGAGCACAGATCTAAACAGAACTCTCAACAGAGGGATCTAAAATGGCTGAAAGACACTTAAGGAAATGCTCAACATCCCTAGCCATCAGAGAAATGCAAATCAAAACAACTCCATGATTCCATCTTATACCTCTAAGAATGGCCAAGATCAAAAACACTGAGGACAACTTATCAGCTGTAGAGGTTGTGGGGTAAAGGGAACACTCCTGCATTGCTAGTGGTAATGCAAGCTGATACACCCCCTTTGAATGTCAGTGTGGCAATTTCTCAGAAAATTAGGAAACAACCTTCCTCAAGACCCAGTAATACCACTTTTGTGTATATATCCAAAGGATGCTCAATCATGCCACAAGGACATGTGCTCAACTATGTTCATAGCAGTATTGTTTGTCATAGCCAGAACCTGGAAACAACCTAAATGCTCCTTGACCAAAGAATGGATATGGAAAATTTGGTACATTTACGCAATGGAGTACTACATAGAAGAAAAAAAATAATGTCTTCTTGAAATTTGCAAGCAAATCAATGGAGCTAGAAAACTTCATGTTGAGTGAAGTAACTGAGACCCAGAAAGAATTATCATATGTACTCACTCATAAGTGATTTTTAGACATAAAGCAAAGAAAACCAGGCTACAATTCACAATCCCAGAGAACCTAGACAACAATGAGGACCCTAAGAGAAACATACAGGGATCTAATCTACATAGGAAGTAGAAAAAGATAAGATCTCCTGAATAAATTGGGAGCGTGGGGACCATGAGAGAGGGTTGAATGGGCGGCGAGAAGCAGGGAGGGGAGCAGAGAATAACGTAGAGCTCAATAAAATCAAAGAAAAAAGATCAGGGACATCAACCAAACATGGCATAACACGTTACAACAAGACCAGACACATACCCTCATATCAAGGCCAGTGTGACAACCTAGTAGGAGGAAAAGGGTCCCAAAAACAAGGCAAAAAAGACAGAGACAGTCCTTGCTCCCACTGTTAAGAGTCCCACAAGAACACCAAGATATACAGCCATAATATATATGCAGAGGACCTAGGCTCCCAGATTGCTGCTTCACTTGACATAGGCATCTTTCTGTTGAAGAGTTCTAATGGTTGTAATGATCTTCAAGACCTTCTGTCCACTCCAACAGAAGATACTCCCAAGAGCAATGGGACTGTGCAGCATGGGAGAGGAAATATATTGGCAGAATGTGCCTCAAAACATCCATGATAGGGCCTTCCAACACTGTGAGCTAGACATTTAGGGAAACCTCCTGATTGGGGTAACAGGACGTGAACAAGTTAGCAAACAGGAAGGAGCGATGGTACTGATTAAGACGCTGATAGCTTCTTCTTCAGCCGTTCATAAAACTTCAGTGATTGGAAAGCACTGCGTAACTGTAAGCCAAGGACACCCCGGAGGTACCAAATGATGACACATGGCATATGTTTTCAACTGCTTTGGGTAAGCATAAAAATAAGGTTTGTGTCAATAATTCTGTTCCTCTGCCTAGTGTAATAGATGCTTTATTCCACTTTCTTCCTCTATTCCTGTAAAATCCTATGACTACCATGGGTCTACCTGGGCAGTCCTACATGCCCTGTCTAAAGCTAGCTGTTTGGGAGCCTTGATTACATCTTCAAAGTCTTTCCAGGCAGTGGGAGCGTGTTGGGTAGAATAGGAGGAGATAAAATGCGGAAGGCACATTCTTAGAATTATACGTGTGGAGCTGGCTTGTAAACTTCATGGCTCTAGGCTAGCCCATTCGATCCAATGAGCTTTGCGTTTTCTAGCTGTAAAGTGGAATTAATGAAGTTGTAGTCTACAGAGTTGTCATCAAAACAAGATGAAACTGCGTGTGTGAAGAGCTTGTCTTGATAGGTGGCGAATACAATGAGGGTTAGTGAATCCTGTTGTTGCTGGTAAGAGCAGCAGTAATGGTGGTGTACAACTGTGCACAGAGCAGAATAGGAGCTCAGTAATGCTGTTCTCCTAAGGGGTTTTCATCACAACATTTAGCTCTTCTGTGTCAGGGGTCTTTCTGAAAGAGCACTCATTGCAGTCATGGGGTCTCAGGTGTCTAGTCCTCAACAAAGGAAGCCACCATTGGCCCACGAACTACAGTTATGTAACATAGAGCCACGTGATACAAGTAGAAAAGCTGTGAGGGATAATGCAAACAGATCTGCTTTATACCAAAAATTGAATTAAAACAAAAAGGGCAATTCGTCAAAAGGATGTAACAACCCTAAATGTTTATATGCCTATTAGAACTTTGAAACAGGAGGAGCAATAACTCAAACCTACAAGGAGAAAGGCATATTTACATTTTAAGTTGCAACCTCCCATCCTTCTTTCAATAATTGAAGGAACAAACAGAAAATATCGGTTTGCATATAGAAAACCTAAACACCACTGAATCAGGCCAACCTAACTTGCATGTCTTGATCAGTCCATCCAATGGCAGCTGGATACATTCTTTTCATGCACACAAGACCATTAGGGCATGTTCCAAGATAAACAGCATTTTATGTCATAAAATAAGACCCAATAAATTTGGATGAACAGATCCAAGTCAAACAAAGAATATTCTGTGACCATAATGGAACTGAATAAAAATTAATAACAGAAAGATCTCTGAAAAATCTCCAGATATGGAAAATGAAAGAACATTCTTTTAAATAAACTATGATTCAAAGAAGAAACCAAAAGAATGATTGAAAAAGACTTTGAACCAAATGAAGGTGAAATATATCTAAATACATAAGATATTGTTTAAGCAGTGTGGGGGAGACTTACAGAGTTACTTTGAAAAGCACAGAGATATCAAAGAAATGTTCTTAATTATGGCACAAAGAAAAAAATTAAATTCAAACTAGAAATAAAAAATTAAAACTGAAATAGTAAATGTATTAGGCGGCCATCGCACAACCAAGTAAGGCCATGGGCACATGTCACAAAGGGGTGGGAAGCAATGTTGAAATCGCAGCTCAGATGTATGCAACAAATGTCAGGCTTTGAAGAACAGAGCTTGAACTTCACGGTGCAAATGTGAATTATGTGAAAATGACGGACGTTTTGGAGCAGTTAGCGACACAATTAAAGCTGAACTTCCAGGAACCAAGCTCATTCGTGGTCAGTATGGCTCCTGATAGACAATCTCAGGACCAGATTTTTAAGCATGCAAAGCCGGGTGGTGGAAAGGGAGGACAGATTCAAAAGATGTTCTTGAAAACATCACCAGAACGGACTGCACTATAGAAGTTGCAGCAAAGGCTCTAGTCTGGACACCTGGGAGAAAATGAGAAGTTTAGTAGTTGAACTGGGAGAAGCTGATTGGTTGGAAAAGTGAGTCAGTTACGTACCGGCTGATTCAGCAGTCACGCAGTGACACAGGGGCAGTCAGATGACAGCGGGTCACAGACTTTCAGACTGACAAAGGAGATGTGGTCTAAACACGAATCTCGGGAGTGGGCTCCAGAACCTGCTTCCTAAAGGCTCACAGATGGTTCTGGTGCAGTGTTGGCAGTCATTGACTGGATCCTCAGTGTCATTGACAGGACAGACACTTCTGCCTGGAGCACCTGTCTTACCTCCAAGTTGCAACTGGATGTTTTTCTGCCTATTTTACATCGAAATTGATTTAGTGTGTTCCACTGCAGCTGGTTGCCCAGCACAGCAGACACGCTAGATCGACTTAAAGGCTTATCCTGTTTCTCAGACCTCAGCACTTTAAAAAGTCATATTATTGCAACTTGCTGGTATCTTTAAAATGTTGTGATAAACGATTAAAGCTCAGATGCATTCCCATTGATCTAACCACCGCTCCTAGATGTTAGAGGCAAAGAGAAATCTGAACGACCCACTTACTGCACATTCTTTTGAAATGGTCCCGTTTCTCCTTGGGTGTGAGGGAAGGGAGTCCAATGGCCAGGTGCCCTCTCTGGAGTTTCTGTCAGCACTAGTCAGTGTTCCTGACAGTGTGCCTGTTCCATAATTTCCCAAAGCATTACTTTCTTCTGTCTAACATAAAAGGAAAGTGGAACATAAAAGGGATTGTTGTGGCAGGGCCACGAGTAACAGATAAAAGAGTCTATCAGGAATCATGCAGAAATCTTCAGGTCAGTCTTATGATGACAATCAATAGGCTGATCATAACAATGGTTCTGTATATGGACAACACAGCCTTTTAAGAAGCAATATAAACAGAATGGCATATGATGAACTCAACCATTTGTTGAAGAAATGCTTACTAAGACAAGATGAATCCTTCTTTCCCTACTTAACAGACTGCAAAAACAAAGAAATTTAACCTTTGGTGGAAGCCAGGAGATAATCTGACTACAGGCTTGGAGATGCTGCTGGTGGGTAGCATTTAACATAGACACAGAATCTGACATAGTCTCTCGACCTTAACGTGGCCGAGCCATCTGCCTCAAGACTTGTTCTTGCCTTATCTACAGAAATCCTTGCATGTTGTTAAACAGATACATACTAGGCATCTTGTTCTAGTTTCATTTTGTAGTGGTCATGTTAAGATAACTTGACAAAAGGAACTTTGGGAAGCATAGGATTATCTCAGCTTGCAATTTCAGGTTACAGTCCTTCATCATAGGAAAGTCAAGATAGGAACTTAAAATGGCTAGCCACATTTTATCCACAGTCAGGAACAGAGAGATGTGACTTACTTGTTTGCTTGCTTGTGCTCAGCTTAATGTTTCCATTCTTACATAGTCCAAGAACCCCTGCAGAGGCAATGGTGCCACAAACTGTGGACTGTATATCCCCAAGTCAATTAACTTAATATCATCTTCTACAGATATGTCCACAAGCCAACCCCATCTAGACTGTCCCTCATTGAGCCTCTCTTCTCAAGTGTGAGGTGGAATAATTCTTCTGTACACTGTGAATATGTATTACTCTCATTAGTTAATAAAGAACAGGCTGGCCTATAGCGGGGTGGGAAGAGATTGAACAAGACTAGGAGGATGCTCGGAAGAAGAGAAGAGTCTGAGGAGACACCAACCAGATGCAGAGGAAGCAGGACCTGTAGAAAATGAAGTAACATGTCATGGGCCACATGGCAAAGGGCAGAGAAGAAATTTGGGTTATTTTAAAATGTAAGAGTTAGTTAGCAATAAGCTTGAGCTATTGGCTGAGCATTTGTAATTAAGATTAAGTCTCTGAGTGATTATTTGGGAAGTGACTTCTGAGACACAGAGGAACTCTGCCTACACAGGTGATTCTAGGTTATAACAAGATGATAATTTAAGTTAACCACCACAGATTATGAGGTTGCTCAAAAGAGTGTTCATTCAAATAAAAAAAAAGAAAATTAACCAAAACATATGAGACAAGCTGTAATACATGTCTAGAACACATACCAAAGGCAGATATTTTTTACTCAATTAAAAGGTAAATAGCAATATATACTATTTTAATAATATGTTATATTACTTATTATTTATTACCTACTTATATTGGTGAATATATGAGTGTATTGTGTATTTTCTTGGGATTAGAGAAAAACTTAGGTCTTTCAAACTCTACAATTGAGCCACATATCCAAACCTAGGACATATTTTTTAATTTGATAATAATTAATATTTACTATAAATACAGATTATGAAAGTTCTTCTGGCTCTAAAGTGAAGAGTGTTTTCTACATGTTCTGGTTAGTTTTTATTGTCAATTTGACATCACCTAAAGTCAAGTAGGAAGAGAGAATCTCAATTTGAAGTATTTACTTGATCATAATGACTGATGGACATGTCTATGCAGGCGTAGTCATGACAACTAATTGATATGGGAAAGTCCATCCCACTGTAGGCTGTACTGTCCCTAGATACATGGTTCTGAGTTATAAGAGAATGAGCTGAGCATAAGACAGTGCACCAGCCAGCTTCAGTTCCTGCTTGAGTCCCTTCCCTGACTTTCCTAATAATGGATTGTGACCTATATGTAAATGTAAGCCGAATAAACCCATTTCCTCCCGTGTTTCTGCTAGCCATGGTGTTTGTCTGTGCAACAGAATGAAACCAGAACACTGCATGATCAAGAGAGCAGGAGTTTGGATCCCAGCATCTATGTAACACCCATGTAATAAGTGCCACACACCTGTATCCTTAGCTCTGATGAGAATAGAGGTAGGAGGATTGTTAGAAATTGTTAGCCTCCAGACTCTCTGAAAATACACCAGCCCCAGGTTTATAGAAAGACCCTGTCTCAAAGGAATAGAGAGTGATAGAGAACACCTGAGCCCGTATCCTGGCCTCTGCATGCAATGCATGTAGCCTGCATCTCCTGACCTCTGCCTGCATGTAGAGGTAGAAGTGCATGAACACCACCCCAACACACACACACACACACACACACACACACAAAGTGGGGGGGAGAGAGACACTCATACATTCACAGACACTTACACACAAAATCAATAAGTCTTAATTTAGAAAACACATTTCTGAGATGCACCTCATGTTATAAAGGGGCAAAGAATTGTGGAGCAGGGCTTCACGTGACCTTTGGTGAATGGAGCTAACTGGAACTTGTCTAAGGGAACTTGGGCTATATCTTTAATGTAAAAGAAAATTGCATAAATATTACTTGGATATGTAAATTATTAATAGCTTCAAATTGCTATAATGGTAGTTTTTATCTGATACATATACTATATGGAAGGCTGGATGGTACCCATGTGCTCTATAGGACATTGTGAATCTTTTTATCAATATTTGCATATTTTTCTTTAAATGTCCTAGTTACTAGATACTTTCAAATGTGTGACATCGTTCATTAGTCCCAGTGTGGGTGGCAGAGTAATGACATTAGAGTTGTTTGTGACGTTGTTAGGGACCCATGGCTCATGATCGGCACTATCTAATTCGGTGGTTCTCAATGTTCCTAAGGCTTCCTCCACCCTTTCAACACAATTCCTCATGGTGTGGTGACCCCAACCACGAAATTACATTGTTGCTATTTCATAGCTATAATTTTGCTACTGTTATAAATTATATAAGTATCTCATATAAAGTATATCTGATATGTGACCCCCCAAAGGGGTCACTACCCATAGGTTGGAAATCACTGGTCTAGTTAGATGTGAGGTCTTCAGAGCTTAGGACCACGTATCGCCTTTGTTTCTCATGCCTGTACCTGATGGGCTTATCATAACCCGCTTCACGTCGCTCATCCTGAATTAGTCCTCTGGATTTCCATGTCAAAGTACAGCAAATCCAGGCCAGTTCACCTCACTAATCTCAGAGTTAGAGAATACGCAACATCCTGGCCAGCGTGCCAGTAAGCCTGAGCCGGTGTTCCACCTGCCACCTGCAGTCTGTTGTGATGCTGGCCAACACTGCCTGGTCCATATGATTTTCTGAGCTCTGTATATGACAAGCCTTTACATAAGGTCAGCCTGTGGTCACCAAAGTCAGCCATTCCATCCGAAAAAAACTATTGGACATGGAGCCATGAGTTTGCAAAAACTATATTTCTAATCTATGTAGTGGGGACTTATACTTCCAAACTTTCTATCATGCTCACTATATTATATAAGCCAAGCGATACTGACACAGAGATTTCAACCAAATTCCTCACACTCACATATTTCTTTAGCATATATTAAGTTCCCTAAATGAATAATAGCCTCATATTACTGAGTGAAGAAGCAACGTTGGTTCTAAGATGACCAAAGCTGAGGAAGAGGGGACACCACAGGTTCCAAGGGGACCAGAGTGCTACGGCATACTACTGCTAGTTTCTGGCTTCTCCAAGCAGCAAAGAACAGATGTCTTGCAAAGACCAGGACTCTGGGGTTCATCAGGGTCAGCTGGTCTCACAACTGGATTGATGTTAGCAGAGGCTCTAAGACATTATGAAAAGGTCTATGATGGGGGGAATCACAGCTAAGAGCACAACACTTAAAGGCATGTGTGGCACATAGCCCAACACATCAGGGGACCATGAAAGGTGGCTCCCGTGGTAAATGAAAAAACAAAAAGCGATCAAACAGGAAGGTGGTTGGAAATCGGGGATACAACGCGGGCATGTGACAAAGCACAGTGATCCTGCCGGGCAGAGGCAGAAAGCACTGAGGGGCACTTTGTTCCCAGCCCCCAGCCAGGCAACCCCAGAGGACAAACGGCTCATCATCTAAAGGTTAAGAGCACAAGGCACATGAGAAGCTGTTCCCAGAAACAATAAAATATTTGTACACAGACATTTTATTGTTAAGGAAATACCTTTGTAAAAACCCCCATAAAATATGCATCTATGAAGAAAGCCATTATTTAAATAATTCATATTGCAGCTTTTTAACCACAAAAGTTTATTGTATTTTTCTCTAAGTTTTATTCTGTCTCATTTCTGAAGGAAGATATGTGGCGTGGTGTACAGGCTCTGAAGGCAGAGTTCAAACCACAGCACTGCTCTGACTTCTGGGGGAACTTACTTGATCTTTCTGTTCAGAGGAAAGTTTCTAGCTGAGGAAAATGGGGGTTAAAAATAGAACCTGATTCATAAGCTTACTATGGGTATCAAATAAGTGAGACACAAAGCAGCTCACTGCAAGGCATCCAGCTGACTTCAATGGTTAGCTGTGACACCTCTGAGTGGAACAGTCTCCCAGATCTGCCAGAGCTCTGTCAGAGGTCCAGTTAACAATGGTCACAAAAAGACCAGTACTGGGTACCCTCAGATCCTATGAACCCTAGCATTAATTGATACAATCATTGTATAAGAGTGTATTGTTTGCTGAACATGTGAAAGGTACAGATGGGCAAACATGATCCCTGATCCTGCCTTTGGGTTGATTTAACCTGGGGAAAAGAAGGGACATAATCGCCCAGCCTTGCAAATGATGCTCAACACACCTGTGAAAAGCAAGACAAGGGAACTGGGCAGACTTCCAGAAGAATGGTCAGTGATGAAGGCAGGTCAGTGGGGATGTGTCAGAGGATGCGCACGGCTAAAGAGTTTGCGGGGTAGGATAGGTCTGCCTTGTGACCTCACAGTGAAAGAAGAGGACTGTAGTGCGGTGCTAGTGTGGGCACTGGAGAGAGATGCCAGGCCCAACCAGATAGGACCCACCTGTGTGGCACCCATGGAGTCAGAGAAAGGATTCCAGGTTGCATTTTAAGATGAATGGCAAGCCTCTGATGTGTATCCCACAACCATGAGAGAACTTGATCTCAAGAGACCTAACTGTGGGTCAAGCTTCGGCAGTCCTCCCTCTCTGTGGTGCTCCCTGTCCTAAGGAATGTAGGTCATAGGAAAGGGGGGGCAGGCATAGGGCTACAGCTGAAGGCCTAAGGATTCCCAGTTCTAGGGAGGAAGGAGATGGCAGTTTAGCTTCAGAGTTAAAGGAAGAGTCTTTAAGACTTATGTATATTAATAAAAGGGGCGCAGAGAATCAGCCAAAGAAAAGGTAACATCATAAAGACAAAAGCCCTCACATGAGGCAGAGTCTCCAAGCCAAGCTTGGGTAGCAAGATCATTGAAATCTTCTCCGTCCATCTTGGTGACATTTACACCCACTATAGGCCATCCACGAGGCAGTCCGGCTAGGGTACCCCTCATCTCTAGACCTCTTCTGACAGCACATACTGAAATGTATGCCAGAAGTACTGGCCAGACACCACTCCAGAGCCATAAGGAATGGCCCTGCCGTGAAGCGTGAAGGCTGTCACTGTCCTCCCGTGCCAACATTCCCATCTGGGGGTCATTTGCAAACCAGGCATGCCATGTCTGCATTTTCTAAAATGTGCCTATTTGTCATGCATAGTGACATGGAGAGAACCTGCCAATGCATGCTCATAAGTACAAGACTATTCTAAAATATGTTACATTATTGCTTACTTTCTTGTATTCATCTTCTTCCCATCACTGTATGAAAATATCTAAAACCAGCTACTTATAAAGTAGAGACGCTTTTTTCAGCTCATGCTCCTAGAGCATCAACTCCAAGGTCAGACAATCACATGGTTTGGGGCTTCTAGAAAGGACAGTGTATCACAGCAGGAGGGTGAGTTGAAACAAACGCTCACAGGAAGCAGACAGACCCTGAGAGATCAGGATCCCACAATGCTTTGTAAAAGCAAGCTCTGAGTGATCTAAGGAACTCCACAGGTCCACCTCTTAAAGGACCACTGCACCTCCCACCATTACCATCCTGGGGACAAAAACCATACACGTTTGGGGAGTCATACACATTACACCCAAACCAAAGCATCATCGCCTCAAACTTGGGTCGGCACTTCGTGGAAAGACAGGCAGATGCAGGCAGACCCTCTCCAGACATCTATTAGTCTCCACGTGGTCTTTGTCTTTGAAAGAACACATTTGATGTTCTGCAAGATTATTTTGGGGAAGGACTGTAAAGTCTATTGTCACAATCCCAGCAGCAGAAAATAAAAGTCCCCAAAAGAGCTGGGGACCACAGGTCCCCACCGTTCAATTCTCTCAGTGATGTCATCTGTGTGGCTACTGGCCATTTACTGGCCTGTCATTCTGTACTCCCTTGAGGGCAGTGGTAGCAGCAGAACTAGTACTATCTGCACTCAAGGCAGCCCTCATAAAACGCTGACCAGCTTCCTGTGGTATTCATAGGGAGAAGGGTAGCTGGTTCAAATCTTGGCTCCACCAGGACAAAATCGTGTGGTTTGGGGTACCATTCTCATCTACAACCTGGGGTAGTTATCTATCTTCATGAATGACTGTGAGGATTACCGAAAAGTATGTAGAACACTTCTGCGCTCAACAACAGGGAAATGCCAACGCCGACCACGGTATGGTACATATGACACACATAACATATACGTGTGTTTTTAATGTGACCTTGTAACAGCTCTGTGACACAATCAGAAAATCAGCCTCATATTGCACAGAAGAGAAAGTTGCATCTCGGGCAGTCTTGTGTGACTTTTCCGGGGAGGTGTGAGCAAACATATATTCACCCTACATAGGGCTCTGACAGTAGATTAGAGACACAAAGCCACACATGCCTACCTTAGCGAGCCAGTGAACTTATTGGGTTCATGTGCCTTTACTTAGCTCTAATCCTTCTCAAATTACATCAACCTGGGAGTGAATCAAGGTACAAAACTCATCCGGGCTATCTTAATAATAAGCCGTTGGGGAAGTTCCTGCCCTTGTGAAACTCCTGTGAGCAGGTCTAGGAGTGTTTGCCGTGAGTGGCATGTCCTTCCTTATGGCCTTGGCTTCGCTGGAGGTGCAGGTGGCTCTCCAGAGGATGCCCCAGCTCTGCAGGAGCTGCCATGCCACACACAGCGCTACTCCCGCTGGTTCTCCTCTAACAATCATTCAGCAGATAATTTTTGGACTTCAGCTACACACCCAGACCTGGGATAAAGAGATGGGTAAATAAGTTCATTTCTGATCCCGTTAAATTTTGGATTAACGGTGGCATCAGTAAGCAGCTCCTTCTAATACAGGGAGGGTAATGATGGGGACCCGAGAGTGGCAGAAAAGCCATCATCAAAAGGCTCGGCCTTATCTAGGAGGGGAGGAGTCTTTGGTTATAACTCAGGGAGATGATGTTTCCCAGGACAGTCCTGACTAACATCTATACAGATGGATAAGCATCAGTCTTGTATCTATTCAGAGGTATAACTGCTGGTTTGTGTCATTTTGCCCTTATGGTATTTCCTTTGGACTACTCAGTTCTTGTTCGATCCAGCCTGTATGTGACTCTCTCTGGGACCAGTAGCTTCTTGAGGATGGGGTCGTTTCTGTGTATCCCTGGCAGCCCCTCATGTCACTTGCAGATGTCATAAGCATATGAACTGAGTCAAAGAGTGATCAATGATAGGTCCCCATCAGGATATTGGTCTTTTCTGTGTCTCACACATGCCACATCACCATAGTGAAAGAAAGTTAAATGCCAGAAAGGAAGAGGCCTAATGCTTGCTCAAGTTAGAGTCAGGTGACCTCTGGCACAGAGAGACTTTATCTGAAGCATCGCCACCCTGCTTCCAGGCTCCATTTCCACAGGGAGGTAGCTAGGCAGTCTCCTCTTGCCAGAAGTTTACCCTGTGTGACTTTGCATAGAGAACCCTCGTAGCTCAGAGGGGTCATTATCTTATCTTCCCTCACCCATGGGAGGTCAATAGGCCCTGCCTCTTTAGATATGATGTCCTTATCCTGCCTTGTGGCTAGGGACTGGAGTTTCCTTTGGATAATGTGGAGGTCAATGCCAAGTTCCTGGGAAAAAAATAGGAAACCACAAAAATCTCCCAAGGTCCTGAGACTAGACAGAGTGACTCACAGGGTTGCGTCTGCCTTCGGACACCCCACCCCATCCCATCCCCAAGGCTCCCTAAGCACCTCAAGAAGTCATTTCTTCCTGCTCTCTTTTTCCACAGAACATTCTGATGCCTGAGCAGTGATTGGCTTTCCACTGTTCTGCCATGGTCTACACTGTTGTTTTCGGGCAAGGGTTAGATTTGGATTGGTTTTATAAGTTATAAAATAGTAATATATATTATTTGTGGCTTTAGAGTACCACACAATTTTTCTAAAGAAAGAATAATTTTAGACTCTTCACTGCTATCAAGTAGAATACTGTTTCTGTTTATTATACTGGTAGATAATTCTCTAATCTTTAACGGGGAAAACATAATAGTTCAAAATATTGCAAATCCTAAAATACACTGGTGATGGTCAATCCCAGTTATTTGTGTGTTCATTATTTAACACACAAGCAACTTTGCTAAAAAACATATTTACATCTTTTTGGGTCTGGGTTACCTCGCTCAGGATAGTGTTTTCTATTTCCATCCATTTGCATGCAAAATTCGAGAAGTCATTGTGTTTTACCACAGCATAATACTCTAATGTGTATATATTCCACACTTTCTTCATCCATTCTTCCATTGAAGGGCATCTAGGTTGTTTCCAGGTTCTGGCTATTACAAATAATGCTGCTATGAACATAGTTGAACAAATGCTTTTGTCATATGATAGGGCATCTCTTGGGTATATTCCCAAGAGTGGTATTGCTGGGTCCAGGGGTAGGTTGATCCCGAATTTCCTGAGAAACCGAAACACTGATTTCCAAAGTGGTTGCACAAGATTGCATTCCCACCAGCAATGGATGAGGGTACCCCTTCCTCCACAGCCTCTCCAGCAAAGGCTATCATCGGTGCTTTTGATTTTAGCCATTCTGACAGGTGTGAGATGATATCTCAAAGTTGTTTTGATTTGCATTTCCCTGATTGCTAATGAGGTTGAGCATGACCTTAGGTGTCTTTTGGCCATTTGAACTTCTTCTTTTGAGAATTCTCTGTTCAGTTCAGTGCCCCATTTTTTAATTGGGTTAATTAGCATTTTAGAGTCTAGTTTCTTGAGTTCTCTATATATTTTGGAGATCAGACCTTTGTCTG
>NW_026067979.1:4370711-4371747 GCF_014885135.2 Alexandromys fortis | reverse complement strand
GGAGGGGGAGAAGAGTGGGGGAGGGGGAGGAGAGTTGGGGGAGGGGGAGGGAAATGGGAGGCTGGGAGGAGGCGGAAACTTTTTTTTCTTATTCTCACTAAAAAAAACATATTTACATAATTTTGTATGTTAAATGACAATGTAACATTATCATTTATCATTACATGTTATATGGCATCTGTGAGCTCCAAAAGTCTAACCAAAATTTCTACCAAACCTTCTTATTCCCACTCGGCCAGAAAAGTTCCACACAGGCTAAGGCCTCCGAGGATGGACGAGCTGCTCTCAACCCAGTCCAAAGTCTAAGGGGCTTAAATTTCCCAGTCCCCGCACACGTGACTCCCTCTTCCTATAAGTTTCGTTCCCTCCGCTCCCTCAGATCCTCTGCTGTCCGGTACAGCTCTTCTGTGGTTGATGTGGTGCTCAGAGCCTCATCCCCCGACTGGGAGCTTCTGGGTCTGGTGAGCAAATGCAGGTCTCATCAACATGCTGTATGAGCCTAGCTGATCCTCCTCTACATTTACCACCGGTCTCTGGCCCTGAGGCAGTGACCCATGGTCCAACACCTCCAAAGGGGAATGCTTGGGCCCAACCGACAGGTCAGTGTTAAAACACGCCAGCTGCTCTTCCATAGAACCTGAGTTTAATTACCGGCTCCCGCAATAGGAGGCTCACAACTGCCTGTAACTCCGACTCCAGGTGACCCAGCGTCCTCAGCTGGCCTCTTCAGGTGTCACACACATATACAAAGTTCAACAAAATCAAGTGGCATCACTGGAATTTCCCCACTAGAATGAGTCTCATGTATACTAGGCACAAGTAAAAACAAACGCTGCCGACCCAGAGCAGTGAGCCTCAAGGTCCCCAGTAAGAGAGCCCGGCACCCTCAGCCTGGGCTCCAGGGGCTCCTGTGTTCTCCTGGATCCTGCACTGCCTGCCCCGTCCTTCCTTCTGTCCCTGGATCACTGGGCTACCAGGCGGCCCTGTTTAGGTGCTGAAGAGTTCCATCTGGACGGGTGAGTGTGTGCTATCCAGG
>NW_026067979.1:4312020-4367756 GCF_014885135.2 Alexandromys fortis | reverse complement strand
GGGAGGCGGGGAGGAGGCGGAAATCTTTTTTTTTTTTCAATAAAAAATTATATTTAAAAAAAAACAAACGCTGCCTTGTGTTACTAAATAAAAACGCGTTGTATAAAAATTAGCAATGTTTGATTTTCTGAAAAGTATCCACTGATTAACAACAGAAAAGAGAAAGATTTGGAGAATATGAAGCTATAAGAACAAGAAATGGGAGACAGGGAGCTGTCTCAGTGTGGACAGGCGATTGCATGTAGGTCCAATGACTTGAGCTCTATTTCCAATACTTATAACATGACAAGAGCTTCTAACTTCCATACACACTGACATACACAAACCTACATGCTACCCTAATCTGTGCTCCCTGTACATACATGCATGCACACACACACACATACACACACACACACAGAGTAAAATAAACAAAAGTTTGAAAAACTAAGGAAATTGCTACCAACAATTATTTTCACATAGATTTAACAACATAGGAAAATGTGAGATATTTACTTAAAAGCAGGAACATTAGAAAATTAAAGTAAAATTCAGCCAAAATGAAATAGACAGCCTTAGTAATTCTATATCTGACTAAGAAATCAAATTTGTAGCTTAAACATTATTAAGAGGAAAACTCTATTCAGAGGTCAATTCGGGAATACCAGACTCTTAAAAAAGTAACCACACCAATTCTGTACAGATTGCTGTAAAAAAAAAAAAAAGAGAGAGAGAGAGAAAGGGACATTTTATTTAGTTTTGAATGTTGATCTCCTTTGAGACTTCCTCTTTGACACGCTTTTTTTTTAAGGCGTGTTGTTTAATTTCCAAGAATTTGGGGGATTTTTTTCTGTTATTACTGTGTTAGAGTTCACAGAAGTTTAACATAACTACTGAAATCCTGAACAAACCTCCCATGAGCACACACATGTGTTTAGTATTATGTGTGTGTGTGTTTAAGAACTTTAATATCCTATTAGCTTTATTGTTTCGTGGATCCCAAAAGGCTGTTGTGAAGACCCTCTGACTTTCCCTCAGTGGTTTGGTAAGTTACAGAAGGTTTGGGGCACAGGAGTGATATTTTAAGAAAAGAAAAAGCATCCTAAGTCACACAAAGGGCACTGAAAGTCAGGAAGCTGGAGAAGAAGTTGACGTCAGGAAGGCTCAATAGCATCGTGCAGGATGCTGAGATCTGGATCAGAATAGCAACTATGGGAAGTCATGGGAAGGGGGGGGCACATGGGTGGATTTCCCATGTGTTCTGATGGAGAAGACTGCTGTGCAATGGGACATGCATGTGCTGGGCTTATTGCACACTGGGCTCTCCCGTACTGGTGAGGGATGGAGCTAGTTCTCCCACTCTTGTGGCCCTCAGGGTCAGTTCTCTTGCCCATTGCAGGTGGCAAGGGGCACGGGGAGGGGGGCATCTTTCTCTCACCCATGCCACCACATGGCAGACTAAGTTGGGGCAGGAGCAGGCTCTCCTGCTCTCAAGGCCCTCCGGGCCAGCTCATCTACACCACAAGTGAATGGGTATTTCTTTTTTTCTTAGTTTTTCGAGACAGGGTTTCTCTGTAGCTTTGGAGCCTGTCCTGGCACTAGCTCTTGTAGACCAGGCTGGCCTCGAACTCACAGAGATCCGCCTGCCTCTGCCTCCTGAGTGCTGGGATTAAAGGCATGCACCACCGCCGCCCGGCTCTGGGTATTTCTTTTTTTTTTTTTAAATTTTAATTTTTATTTATTTATTTATTAAAGATTTCTGTCTCTTCCCCACTGCCGCCTCCCCTTTCCCTCCCCCTCCCCCAATCAAGTCTCCCTCCCTCGTCAGCCCAAAGAGCAGTCAGGGTATTTCTTTTTAAAAGAAAAGAAAAGAAAAAAAAGGAAGGAAGGAAGGAGGGAGGGAGGGAGGGAGGGAGGGAGGGAGGGAGGGAAGGAGGGAGGGAGGGAGGGAGGGAAGGAAGAAAGGGGGAAGGAAGGAAGGAAGGAAGGAAGGAAGGAAGGAAGGAAGGAAGGAAGGAAGGAAGGAAGGAAGGAAGGAAGAAAGAAAGAAAGAAATCTCCCTTCATTACACACACCAATCCAAGTTCCCACTCCCTTCCCTCCTCCCACTCCCTCCATATACCATAAGTTCTCACCCTACCACCACGTAATTCTCATCGAGGGTAAGGCACATTGCTTTGGGGAAGGTCCAAGGCCCTCACTACTACATCTACATCTGGGCTGAGCAAGGTATCCATCCAAAGAGAGTAGGTTCCCAAAAAGCCAGAACATGCAGTAGGGATAAGAGACATTCCCAGGAATCCACAAGGATGATCCCAGCTAACACCCTAAGCAATAGAGGAGAGGGGGTTTGATCTTAACTTGCCCTGTAGTCAGACTGAATGAATATCTTAAATATCACCACAGAATCTTCATCCATGGAAACAGAGGCAGAGACCCACATCAGAGCACTGGACTGAGCTCCCAAAGTCCAGTTGAAGAGTGGGAGGAATGAGAATATGAGCAAAGAGGTCAAGACAATGATGGGTACACCCACTGAGACAGTCTACCTGAGCTAATGGGGGCTCACCAACTCCAGCCGGACTGGGAAGGGACAAGCATAGGACCAAACTAGTCCCTCTGAATGTGGTTGAGAGTTGCATGTCACAAACAGCCCTGCTCTCTTTGCCTAGGCACCTTTCTGAGACCTCTCTATGTGGGAAAGAAGATAAAGTTATATCTAGAATGACTCAGTAAAACACCCAAGTATATCTTACTAGCATTTAGACTGCTGTGGAAAATTCAAGTTTTTTTTATTCAGTTTCTGGTAAAATTACAAATCACACCTTAATGTTTGCCTTACGGGGTCGTTTCTTATAGATGCTGCTACGGCACTAACAATGGAAATTTCCAGCCCTTTGTTACAAATCCACACCACATTTCCCCAGGTGGGGGGTTCTGGCCCCTGTAGGCACTCTTCAATCCATCCTTGGGCCTGGATCTGGCAAATCCAACTGTCTGTAATCCTCTAAGCAGTAAATCTTGCAGTGTTCATGGAAATATCATCCAGTGTGCTACAGCTCCAGAGCTGGGCCAGAGAGCACTTTTTATTGGCAATTAATCACCTCCATCTGGGGGAGAACAAAAGCAAGAACATGCCATCTTCATGGCTCAGAGGAATATTCTTCCTGCCCTTGGGGTGCAGAGGTTATTTGGCTTATGCGAACTCCGCAGAACGGTAAAGGAAATGAAATGCTATTTAATACAAATGTTCACGGTGTCACAGGAGAAAAGTGATCCTTGGAGTCAATGAATAACAATGTGTCCAAGGGCAAGTCTAATTTGTAGTCCACCTACAGGTTTAGTGTCTTAGTTTTTTTTTTTTAATGCGTTTTCTCCTTCCTTAATCAGGAATGCTAGAGAACCACACTGGCCCTCAGTTGTATAGTGCAGAGGAGTGTGTGTGCACATTTATGGGAGTGGACATGGGGCCCTGCAGAGGAGTGTATGCATGTATGTAGGAGTGGACTTGGGGTCCTGCAGAGGAGTGTATGCATGTATGTAGGAGTGGACATGGGGTCCTGCAGAAGAGTGTAGGCATGTATGTAGGAGTGGACATGGGGTCCTGCAGAAGAGTGTATGCATGTATGTAGGAGTGGACTTGGGGTCCTGCAGAGGAGTGTGTGCACATACATGGGGTGGACAAGGAGAAGAGTGAGGCTAGAAAGTAAGACCATCAGTACAGCATGGGTAAGGATAAAACCCACAATCCATTTCGACCAGTAGGTACACATCATCTAACCACATTCAAGAGGCCCTGGAGAAGAGCACAATACGGTCATTTGGAGTTTCGTCACCACAAGTTCTGCTAAAAAAAATGATGCAATATGATGAAGTGGACACAGTGAGAGAGTTGGAGAGGAAATCAGACAGGGGGGCGTGAAATGCCTCAACGGTGGAATCCCTGGTTCTGGTAGCCACCCCACAGCCGCACTACTCTGAAGCAGCATCACATTTTCCTGATAAGGGTTAATGATAGAAGCATTTCACCTGACATCAGGCTGCTAAGGTACTAGGAAGCACCTCACCTTGTCTTGAAACACCCTTTATGGCCCTTGCAGCTCTCCTGCTCACTAGAAATCTGACTTCTGGAGACAGACAGACAATAAAGAACACTGAGGCTTTCAATTACAGTATCTCTTCTGGCAGCAGCACAGTTGAGACAGGAGATGCCTCAAAGGGCTCAATGCCAAGCCTGTATCCCTCTCTCTAGCGTGGATCCATTACGAAAGGATGCTAAGTTATGTCAGCTCCTCTCCCCGGTTTTCCAAGGATTCATCTGCAAAATGTTAATGGTAATACCATGTACTGTCTTGTGTTCTCAATGAAAAAGATTCATGACTTGATAGCTATAAAAATGCTCCAGGTACCGTGGAGCCCCTGAACAGGATGCGTTACCTGAGCCAATTGGAATGAAGCGTCAACTCTCTAGGACCATCCCACCCAACCTTCTGCTGTGGCCGCTGATGAAGGATCCTCTGTGTCCCATAGATCCTGTAAGCGATGATGTGGACTTCCTTACATATACACAGTTAAAGGTCACACATGCTTCCGTGTGTCTCATCTACATTCTCCACATATACTCACACACATTTCCGCCCCTCTCACAGCACATGTACAATCTCATACATCCCATACCATGCTCATACATTACAGTGTAGACAATCATGGGTACTACATAAGCCTTACACCATTATGTACATATGAACATGCATTTCTCATTCATATTTCACATTTGTTTTTTGTTTCTTTGCTTTGTGGTTTTTCAAGATAGAGTTTCTCTGTATAATAGTCCTAGCTAGCTGTCCTGGAACTAGCTTTTGTAGACCAGGCTGGCCTTGAACTCATGGAGATATGCCTGCCTCTGCCTCCCAAGTGCTGGAATTAAAGGCGTGCGTCACCACCGCCCAGCCATATTTTACATTTGTAAATGTGCACATATATCTTCCCTCTTTTTTTCTCTCTGTCTTCATTCTATACATTGAATACTATAGCATTGAATCATGGCTGACCCAGGCCATCCATGCTCACCTCTTTTCTGAGATTTTGTAAATGTGGCTCCCATGCTCCCTCCTTATTAGGTCCTGGATGACTCCATTCCACTCTTTCAGATCCTCCTCAGGTTGTCTCTGTTCCCAGCAATGTCATAATGAGCTTCTCTGTGGCCTTCCACAGAACAAGATGCAAGCCGTGTCCTCCAGAGCCTCACAGGAGTGCTAAAATTGCTCTCAACTGTCTGTGTGCTTCACACCTGCTTGGGTGTGTGCCAACAACAGTTCTGGGCAGGAAGAAGGAATGGTTGCTTCTCAGAGGATCGAACAGAAAAATCTGCCTTAGCTTTGGCTTAGTTTTGAAGGCTCAGGAAGAAATCAGAAGTACACCTCAGCCACGACTTTGAGCAATGGAGAAAAAGAGTACTGTCCCTTTTGGCACCTAAGCAACAATGATCAATTCATTCTTTTATAGGGGACACTATGAAACAGAAAAAAATAGTAGCACTGTGGCTTAAAAATTAAACTTCCTAGCTTGAAATATAGACTATCACATAGTTATACACAAAGTGTGATATTACTTATAGTTAAAAATAATACACAATTGTTCTATTGTGTAAGATAATACAGTAAATTATTTCTTTAGAATCCTAGTTTTGTCCCTGTTGACAAGCTTCTCCCCAAACCCCCACTCTACTCACTCTGCTGTGATCATTGCACACCTCAAGCTGGTGTTGAAACGTCACACAATACATCATACATTTATATAATTATGAGTCCGTTTTAAAAGATTAACTACAAACAGAAGAGACACGTTTTGATGCTGTGGCATCCTATAAAGGCTGCAAAGATGCCTGGCTGTTCACAATGGCCTCTAAGGCCAGTCCTTTTGTGCCTCGATCCGCCCAAAAATATTTCAGTATCTTATAGGGATTATACAAGGACAATTTTACAAAATAACTACTACTCAAGGGCATAGTTATGCTTTCCCAACCTCCTAGATTTCTGCCACACAGAATAAATAATTATATTGATAGAGATGTTCAAAGAATAATGTTTGCCTTTTGGAAAACTGAAAACTCTAGATTCCTCAGTGCCAGGCCCAATGGCTGCCATCCATCCACTTCTAGTATGAATTTAAAATGGTCAAAATGTATTTGAAGTTAGAATTAGTATAATAAGAGCATATTCTCATGCCCAAGCAAAAAATCAGAGAGAACGTTTTATAAAGGAGAATTTGTCGTAAGCACAATGCTGCTAATCATCACTGGACCCATGAGTCTCTACCTACGCCACCATGGGATTATATTTGAGCCCTAGAGTAAAAGGTAATATAGGACCTTGCAACAAGGTAAAGATGATAGAATTCTTTCCAGATGCGCTGGTACACAGCTGTGATCCCAGCACATAACATGATAAGGCAGGATGATGTCAAGTTCAAGACTACCTTGAAATACCTTAGGAAGACCGTGGGGGGGGGGCAGGCAGAGACAAAGAGAGACAGAGATATAAATATAATCTCTTGGATTATGACCACCGTCCTTGTACATGTGTTTTATTTCAGAAAACAGACTTTACAGAGTTTCAGATCGTGGAGAGTCACACCGAGCACCTTACAGACCAGTCTCAGAATAACACTGCTTTATGAGTCGTCTGACATCTGGGACCATGTTAAGTTGGATTTTACTTTGGAAGTCCCTGCATTTTATTTCATCGTGAGCTCTTGAGTCAAATTCATTATGGGAATTTAATATTGTGATTGAAAGTTATTCATGTGTATTATCAAAAACATCAACTAAAAAAAAAAAAAAAAAGAAAGTCTATGTGTGCTGTCCAGAGTGTGGATGGCGAGTGGATCTCTGCATAGCACTTGCCCTCAGATGCCCTCACTGTGGGCTTCTCTCAACTGTTTCTGTCTCCCACTGGTAGCACTTAAACATCAGCGATGAATTCTAATTCTGTGTGGAGACAATTGATGCTACCCATGAATGCCCAGAAAGGAATGTTCACCATGCTATATTTTAGCTTCTACTCCACACTTAAGTTTTTTGTCTTCATAACCCTTTGCAGCCAAGTGCTTGACCACAGTGACAAAGCCAGAAGACATGGTTGCCATCTTCCCGTTGGTATCGTGAGCATTTCTCTAGTGTAGCAACCTCTGGGAGAGTCAGCAAAGAGGCCCAACACGTGCGCAGTGAGGACTTGGGTGAGACCTTGGGACTGACCCGACATTACCCTTTCTCAGCCAGTCCTGAACGTTAAGTCCACGCCTCCAGGACACTCTTCCTTTCGAATCCTCCTTTCCTATTGTTTCCTGCAGGTTTTAATGTTCCACCTTGCTCATGTCTACAAACTAGCATACTGACAGTTTGTTCTCAATAGCATCCTAGAGCATCAGAAACATTAGAAGCCTCAGAAGCCTGTGGTCTATAAGTCAAGGCAGCCTTGATTGTAGTGGACTGACAGACTGATCCTGGGACCTGTCACTTCTATGTGACCTAGAAGAGAACATCTGGAGGAGGATCTGGCACCCTGTTGGTTTCCAGGATCATGTGTAAAGGTTCCCATCAGTCCCAAGCTCAGAAACCAGATTCCCATACTTGCTGTGTGGGCGAGGAAGGAGCCTCCGTCACTGTGTGTCTACACGTGACATCTTAAGGGTCTGTGGTCTCGGTCATAGATAGCTCAACAATCACCAGGTTAGTAACCATCTTCGCTCCGAGTCTTCTGGGTGGAAAATAGTTTATACATCTCTTCTTCTGAAGAGACAACCCTACAAGTTTAACTTTTCTGGTTTACCGGATCTTATCTGTGAGCACAAGGACCTCTGTGTCCCCTCAAGGACACAAGCAGTTCCCAGGAGATAAGACTAAAGATTACTCTGTGTCGGCAAAGGGCCCCAGCAGCCTCAAGTGGCGCCCTCTAGTGGTGCAACTCTCCTTGAGGCCTCTGCTGAGGGACTCAGCTCCACGGATGTCCTGGGAAGTCAGTACTCCTCATTTTCTTGGCAGCGGCTAGAGCTGCAGCTTCCAAGCAGACCTGGGTGTTGAGATTCTTCAGCTCATGACAAATGGCCACTATTACAGCTTCTACCCATTGTGTCTGAGACCCCCCAGTCCCAAAGACGTGATCAGGACCTGTAGTTTCTAGTCTACAGCTTTCTACCCTTCAGCCTCAGCTCTAAGTCTTCCCTTCTTTCACTGCCCAGCTGTTCTCTTGAACTTTTCAGCTACTTCCTGATGCTGTGGAGGCTGCCACAGTTGCTGGCACTCAGGAGGCAGTGGCTACGGCTTCTCAGTGGCTGCTGATGCCTGTGATGCTATGAGCCTCCATCCCTGCATCCCTGCATCCCTGCTTCCTCCTGCAGCTCTCTGTGCTGCCTCCTACAACGCTGATGCTGTTGCAACTCCTCTGCTTCCCTGTCCCCTGCTTCATGTTATCAGCCCAGCCTACACTACCAAAAGTAAACAAGAAAGACTAAACTAATCTTTTCCCTGGGTCTAACGTTGCAGCACCAGGGAAGGCAAAACTTGAGGGTGCCACTTAGAACCTTGAAGCGAGACGAAAAGCCTGCTTCGTGAGACAGAAGAGAGTGTTTGAGTCGATCGATCCCAGCAAGCCTTGCAAGCAAATGAATGTTTGTTGGCGATCGAGTCATAGCGGTTCCTTCGGCCTACTAGGAAATGGTGGCATGGACACCTACGGTTCACTGCGGTCTGTGAGAGCAGAAGAGGTAGAAACGTTTGGGACCGCCATGACTGAGGTGACACTTTCAGAAGCTGCTGTGATTGTGGTGTGGTTTCCCCGAGGTATCTATGGCATGTCCCAAATATCCACTGTCATCGCAGGAGTCCAGCCAGCTATTTCTCTTGTGCTTCTACAAAACCAAGGCAGCGAGTGAAAGTCCAGTGATCGCAAACTAGAGCCAAAGTCCCAACTTCAAAGCCTTTGCTGCTTTACAGGAAAATGAACAAGAGGCTTGCTGACATTAAGAGCTTAAAGAGCTCATAATTAATAGGAATGTGGTCTTAACCGTGCCTAATACTCTCCCAGGGCCTCAAGGAAAGGGGGTATCAACTGTCCCAGTGCCATTCCTGTGACACTGTATGCCACCCCCATTTTTCAGCTTTAAATAGATCCACCATGTTGGATCACATGTTAACCGTATCTGCAGTGGCGCAGCATACCGGATGGCGGAAGGAGCTGGTGATTAAAACCAAAACCATGAAAACAGAAGCGGCACCGTTTGATTTGATTACTTTTCTGAACTGGATTCAGTTTTTTATTTTTGCAAAGTGCACAAAAACTTGGCCACCCTTCAGGGATGGAGGGTGCTGATTAACAGAGTCTTCTGATTAACCGATGGGAAAACAAACAGGAAGGAGACCTGCCAATGCCTCTTCGTTAATAAGCAAGGCATGCAAAGGATCAAAACCAAGTCTCTGCCATACTGGCCGCGACCATCTGCTGGGCATTTACCAAAAGAAGGACCTACAATCATAAAGACAGATCTTCTGCCTGGAGAGTCCCTCAGGGCCAAGGGGAGAGTCATGCTTTGGAATGTTGACCATGTGAAGAACAGGACCCAGGTCTCGGGACTCCTGAGGGCGGAGTCCCAACAGTGACCATCTCCAGCCACAGGACAAGCAGCTGGCTTCCATTTGCACTAACTGACCCCTAATTGTTTCTGCTTGCCTGTTACTCACCGCTGGTTGACCTTGAGCGTCTGACTCTGGAGGTCACGAAGAGGAGCTGTGCTCCCAGCCTCCCACTGGCTGTGCTAGACAACCCTGGTGAGCTCTGATGATGGGTGGGTCAAGATGACAATCATTGACTATGCTACTTTTCAGGGTCTTGAGAGCCGATGGTTGTTGAAACTAATGACTTGACTTTGGGGGTCCACGTGTCTGACTGGTGACCTGTGGCATCAGGAGGTCAAAAACTCCATCTCAGATCATGGCAACGACACCTTTTGATCACGCCATTCAAAGAGGCCGCACACTTTGACTCTGCATGCAGTATCCTTACGTATAAGCAAACTGCAGATGCTTCACCTCCTATCACTTTTCACCAAGCCTTAAAATCAAATCATCTTGCTTCTTAGTCCTGTCAATATTCCAAACCTAACCCCTAGGAAGGCACACTGAAACCCCGGCTCTGTCCATTCACTCGTATGCTGTGTGGCCCACAGCCTGCTTTGATCATAGAATTGTACTCATACTTCAAATGATCTTTTAGGATTGCCTAAAGTTACAAATGGTGCCTGAGGAGGGATAGAGACAGTCTTAGGGAGCAGGAGGGACACTCCAGGAAGGAAGGAGTTACAAGAGAGCTATAGGGAAGACACACTTTCTATTCTCAGCAAAATTAGCTTCTGGAACTGTGCTGTGTAACTAGAATTCTGGACTATTTGTCAATGAGAAGAGACCCTTCCAGAAAGATGTATCTAGACCCAGGGTCTTCAACTGGCTTCCCAGATTCCACCCTGCTCCTGGCTTTCCCGTGGGTTCTTTGGTTGGAAAATTGACTAACACGTCAGTGTGAGATGTTTCTCCTACGATGACTAACCCACCCACCCCCACCCCCGACCTGTTTTAATCTCCGTTTCTTAGGCTTTCTCACCAAATAAACTTGGGCTCAGCGAAGGGTTTGAGAGCTGAGCCAAGCCATCCAGCAAACACAGGCAGGTCTTTCCCAGAACTCCTGTTATTTTAATAATTGAACTCTCATCAGAGAGTGCTGTCTGACCCTGAAAGCATTCTAAGTGTTTGGGGTTTTGTTTTGCTTTTTCCCCAAGTGATTGAGCTGCTCCTTTGTTCTCTGTAATCATTCGGCAAGGAAGGCTGCTGAGCCCGGATCTGGACACTGAAAGAACATTCCTCAGCTTGAAAGCAGCTACAGGAGCCACCAGGAACCACAGTTCACACCCTCAGCCATGTGGAAGCCATGGGTGCAGTTAAAAAGAAACAGCATGTTCACAGGTGCAAATGAACGAAAATGCCGCCAGAGACAAGTTGCAAAGGCATTTGCATGTTGTTAGGGGGTCTGGGCAGCTGAATTAGATGCATATGCAGTGCACTGGCTGATGCAGGGCAGGAACACAGCATCCATTATTCATGCCCATCACCTCCAGCAGCTGCAGACTACCCAGGCTGGTGAGGCAGAGCGACAGGCTTCACTGACCAGTGCTACAAACATCCGGCCTTCTGCAGGCCTTGGCTCCTCAAGGACCCATTCTCACCCAGAACAGTAAGGCACAGGAATGTGTTCGAGATTACCTTTTATCATTATTTTTCGTGCAGAAAAGCTTTAGAATTTTGATAGGAAAATAAACAGAGGATCTTTTCTTCCGGGAGGCCAACTGGAGTCACTTTATTGATTGACTTGATTGCGAGTGAGCAGATTGCTAGAGTTCACACGCAGCCTTGTCCTCCGGAGTACTTCAGCAGTTGGATCACAGGTTAGCATCTTGTCTGGAACTTTCCTTGTTCAAGTTCTCAGTGACACAAATTAACTATTATTTTCAAGTCAGGGAACAAAGCAAGAAAACTGATGCTAGGAATGGAACATACGAATAGTAAGTGGAATCTGATATTGGTAACTTGACTGTGTTTGGCCCTTTGGACAGCTCAGAAAAGGTCTTGGTGATGTTCTGTGAGTTGCTCAGAGGCTAAAATCAGTCGCAAGACATTGGGTGTGAAGCAGCCCTATTATAACTAAGTATGGCCCCTCATCAGCCAAGAGAGTGTAAACAAAAAATCCTGAAACAGACTCCTCAGCAAGAGGCAATACACAGGGCATACACCCAGGCAAGCTCAGCGGAACAGGAAGTAGCCCCAGAATGTGACAGTAGAAAGACTTTCGGCCACTGAGAACAACACACTGTCTGCTGGTTGAAAGTAAGAACTTGTGAGTCCCAGGAATGAACTGTGACCCCAAACAACAGACACTTTGGTCTCAATTCTGAACGGATAGAAGAATATCTGTTAAAGCTTAGACCAACATTTTTAGGATAAAATTCTTCTACGAAATAAGGCTGAGGAGGTGGCTCAGTGGATGAAGTACTTGTTGCAAAAGCATGATCACTGAGTTCAGATCCCCAGAACCCACGTAAAGCCAGACATCACAGCCCACTCTGCAATCTCAGCACCCCTAGGTGAGACGGGAGGAGAGGAACCCCTAGAAGCTCCTGGGCCAGCTAGTCTCATCTATGCAGCCATGAGTAACAAGAGCCTCCATCATAAACAAGGCAGAAGACAAGGATGGATAGCTGAAATTGTCCTTGGGCCTCCACAGGTGCAATGTGGCAATCCATGCTGCATGCACACATGCGTGCACATGTATATACACACACACACATAATACATACACACACAAATACATCATACACACAAAAATGAAAAAAAAACTTTTAAGAACTAGCCTAATCGCCATGAATACCCTGGAGCACACGAGGAGCTCCACACATGAGCTACGGTGACCATCTGTTGCCCTTGTTCAGTTACCTCTGTGTTCGCCATCACCAGACTGGGCCAGTCACGTGGGAAGCCCAACTTCCTGAGGTCTGTGCTGACTTCTTTCAAGCCTAATTTACTCCCTGCTTCTCGTCACTGATGTGTGCACTTTGTATTTGTGCCGAGGGCCCTTCATTGCATCTTCCACAAGGGCCTCTGAAAGCTGTTTGGAGACAACAAGGAGAGGGCCCAGCCCTGCAGGGCACAGAGGTCCCTTAGGCTGCCACCAGGGGGAGAAGACACTGTCCCCTGGAAGAGACGTCTGTACCTGACCATGCATGGCTTTTAAGCTGCAACTAAACTGTACCCAACTTTGAAATGACAAAAACCTCCATCACAGCTGGCTGTGAGATACTCTGACATCTGTCCTCCTTGCTTCTTTGCCAAAGGAATCTTCTGCCCTGCAACATCATACCATTCCCAAAAGTTCAAGAGGGTGTGCCTACCCCTCGTTAAGTTTAAAACCTCCAAGCGCAAAATGCCCAATATAGATGATTAAAGGTTATGTGATTCGATTACAATTATATTTATTATGTTATAATATACTCTAATTATAATTATAATAGCTGTTACTATAATTAAATATTTGCTACATGGCAAATGTTATGCCAGCATATCTTGTTATACTTTAGTAACAGCAAGTCAGGAAATGTTGCAGCCAATCACAGCCTCTGAGAAAAAGCATCAGCCCTGCTTGGTACACTATCTATATGATGAGCTCTCACTGGGCCTTGCTTTCCTTGTTTGTTTGGGTTTTTTTTATCATTTTTTGGTAATTGATTTAATTCATACATATGAATGCTTGCCCAGAGTCTAAGGAGACCAAAAGAGGGTGCTGAACCCCTTATAATTGGAGTTATAGATAGTCCTGAGCTAACATGCGGGTGCTAGGAACTGAACCTAGGCTCTGTAAGAGCAGCAAGTGCTTTAACAGCTGGAACATATCTCCAGAACCTCACTGGTATCATTTATAAATTGGAGATGATGCTAAAACACCTATGATCGAGAATCCTTGGGCAACTAACAATACACATACACTTTGAGACACTTGGAAGGGCTCCAGTGTAGGTCAGGGAACAAGCCCATCAGCACGCAGTACACCCATTGCTGATGGTCCGGCAACCGCAGCAGTCAAGAAAAGACCAAGAACTTGTGTAGGGAAGCTCAACTGTCCTCACCAATAAACCTCATACTGCTGTTTTCAGATTTCACGGGAAAAAGGAAAATGAAGCCAGATGTGTGCTACACAGCAAGCAAGCAAAGGCCTAGGGAAGCAGCTCAACTCACTCTCCAGCCCTGATCACTTAGCTTTTGCTGTCAAAGCATATCCTGCAACAATAAACGTTATCTATCCTATTAAAATAAATTCAATAGACATTTGGCTCGCATCTGCAGCATGAAACTTATGGGCAACTGCAAGGCTTAGTTTAACTTAGGTTGTCGGGCTTAGAGACAGGCAGGCAGATAGTGGTAGGAAGTTAAACGAGGCAGTTAAATGAAGTCTACGGCTTTAACCCTGAGAAATTAATAAGAAGCAATGGGAGATGTCAGCTAAATGCTTACACACACACACACACACACACACACACACAAAGTAGAAAGTTGAATAGGGAATTTTCTGCATGTCAGTTGGATGTGGATAAGGCAAAGCTGAAGAAAGGTCAGAGAACAGTTGTAACTCGTGAATACTGATAAGACCCCAAGGACTCTGAGAATGAGATACGCGTCCTTCAAACACAGTAAAGAGTGTGAGCGACAAGCAGAATTTGCAAAGCAAAGCACACACTGAGAAAAGCTGTATCTATGTGCAAGAAAGCCAGGGTCCCCAGAGGAATGAAGCATGAAAAAAAAAAAAAAAAAAAAAAAAAAACCAAGGTCTGAAAATGAGTAAGTCTGGCACAGCTGTGGGGCAGGTCTTGGTCTTGGCTATGAGGCTGAGTTTAGATTTATTCTCTGTGGCTGTAAGGCTGATGAAAAAGTGGTATGCTTGGACTTCTGCCTGGGGAAAGTGCTCTGATGTCTCCAAGAAGACTGGCTGGGAGCGGCAGCAGCAGGGAGTATGAGGTGGGCTGGAAGTCATGTGGGCGAGGGGAGGGGGTTAGGCAAGTCTGACTGACCCACAGCTGCTTCAGGGTGTATTAAAAAGGAAAGACAGTGTCGAGAGCAACAATTAATAAATGGGACCTCCTGGAACTGAGAAGCTTCTGTAAAGCAAAGGACACGGTCAAAAAGACAAAACGACAGCCTACAGAATGGGAAAAGATCTTCACCAACCCCACATCAGACAGAGGGCTGATCTCCAAAATATACAAAGAACTCAAGAAATTGGTCATCAAAAGAACAAACAATTCAATAAAAAAATGGGGTACTGACCTAAACAGAGAACTCTCAACAGAGGATTCTAAAATGGCTGAAAGACACTTAAGGAAATGTTTGAAATCCTTAGTCATCAGAGAAATACAAATCAAAACAATTCTGAGATCCCATCTTACACCTATAAGAATAACCAAATCAAAAACACTGATGACAACTTATGCTGGAGAGGTTGTGGGGTAAAGGGAACACTTTTGCATTGCTGGTGGGAATGCAAGCTGGTACAGCCCTTTTGGATGTCAGTGTGGCAATTTCTCAGAAAATTAGGAAACAACCTACCTCAAGACCCAGAACTACCACTTTTGGGTATATACCCAAAGGATGCTCAATCGTACCACAAGGACATGTGCTCAACTATGTTCATAGCAGCATTATTTGTCATAGCCAGAACCTGGAAATAACCTAAATGCCCCTCGACCGAAGAATGGATAAGAAAGATGTGGTACATTTACACAATGGAGTACTACACAGCAGAAAAAAAATGATGACATCTTGAAATTTGTGGGCAAATACATGGATCTAGAAAAAAAATATTGAGTGAGGTAACCCAGACCCAGAAAGACAAATATCACATGTACTTACTCATAAGTGGCTTTTAGACATAAAGCAAAGAAAAAACAGCCTACAATTCACAACCCCAAAGAACCTAGACAACAACAAAGAGGACCCTAAGAGAGACATACATGGATCTAATCTACATGGGAAGTAGAACAAGACAAGATCGCCTGAGTAAATTGGGAGCATGGGGACCTTGGGAGAGGGTGGGGAGGGGAGTGGAGAAAAAATATATAGCTCAATAAAAGCAATTTAAAAAAGAAACAAAAAATTAAAAAGAGACAGTGTCCACGGAACCGATGATTGAACAAAGGAAGTGAAGGGAATGTAAATGAGGATGGTTCTAGGGTGAGCATCTGGGAGGAGTCTGGTGCACTTTAATGAGAAGAGGAATGGGCCAACAAGAGTCTCAAATCCGGAACTTCAGTGGGCAGAGAAGTGGCCACAGCCATCGCAACTGCCATCTGGGCGAGCGTCAGGTCCTAAGCTGGCATTCGAGGGACAGTCCCTATAAGGGGCAGAAAATGTGGCTGGACTCAGGGCTGGGCTGGAAAGCAGAGTTACACTTCAGAAAAGACCGTCCATATTGCCTCAATGAGAAAGATCTGGAATGATGGAGAACCGACGCAGGAATGAAGAGAAAGAAAGGAGAAGGAACCACCCTGGGGGATACACCAGAGGAAGCATCCCTGCCTCCCCTGAGAGAGACCAGCCAATGTTAGCTAGAACAAACACCAGACGGGGCTGGGGCGGTGGTAGAGATGGGGAGCAGGGAGAGACGGGGAGACTGGGCTGAATGGTTGACTGCAGACAAACTTCTGTGTTAGACCCATGAAATACCGCGAGGACAAAAGCCAATAGCTCTCTCCTGTTGCATCAATTTAAGAAGAAAACAGCTCCTTACAAAGAACCCCAGAAGGACTTTTGCTTTGCAGATGGGCACATTTGGGGACAGTCAAATCATTTTGAAGGGCACAATGCTTAACCTAAACAGTAGTGTAACGCATTATAAACCTGTAGACGAATATAGTATAGTCAAACTTTTCCACTTTTTACTTACCTAGCTGTTCTTATAAAGTGGATTAGCTTGCACACTATGTATCTACTCAGACACCCCAGTGTTTGCTATTAAGATGCTAGAAGAACAATCCTTTATGTCTTTGGGACATTCTGCTTATCTATTTGAATTCTGAAGGAGTGAAAATGTTGGCAATTTGTCGGAAATATGAGCATGTTTTTATAAAGGAAAGGGACCCACGGAAAGCATGCTAACACTAAAGATTTTGTAAGGAAAAGATTCTAAAACAACCAACAGCAATGGAACTGGGGAGCCTGCACATGAGCCTATGAATTCCAAAGGCCAAACAGGCTGAGTCAGGGGGGACACGGCACCTCCCTTTGCCTTCCTAACGAAGGCTTTTCAAGTGCTGCCGTGTTATGAACGGCTGCTGATAATCGATGTTCTCAGCAGAGAATTTGTTCTTAACTACTTCTCTTCTGCCAAGGAACGCTCCAGGGCAGCTCTTTAAATCATGTACTCCACAGGAAAATTGGACTCGCAGCCTTCTGGGTTTCTCATGCAGCTAAGATCATGCCTGGGGGAAAGCCAACTGCTTAGGCAGTTTTCTGCCTATGAGCTGGAAAGTCCCACTAAAATAAAGTTCAGAAGGTTAGAAAGAGAACCTTCAGAGAGGGACAGGCAAGTCTACATGGTAGTGCATGACAATCACAGACGCCTGACCCCAAATGGGCTCTGGCCCTCGAGCGGAAGGACAACATGGCTGGTTCTCCCTCTCGTCAGCTTGACTCTTGCTTTTTTCACAGAAAGTCCTCTATAAATACATGGTAATTTGATTTCAACTCCTGAAAATATCCCTTGTTTGGATTCTAATAGTTCTTATTTAGTTAAATAGTTCTAAATATCATTTTGATTTCCCCAAGCTTTTCATTTTAAACATTTTTTTTAAAAAATCTCACTCACGTCATATTGTCAACTGCAAACAACCTACTAAGAACCAGAAAAACAGAAGAGTTCAGCCCTAGGACAGTGGGCAGCGGGGGAAACTGAGTTTCCTTAGACTGCAGAGGTGACTTGCCAGCTCCCTGGAATGCAGTTTAAGCACATGGTCTTGGATCGTGTGTACGCATAACCCCGAGTTCAGACTTTAAAGCAAAAAGTTGGAAACTACAGCATACTGTCTATACGCCTAGAAACAATGGTGAAACTATCTCAGCAATAAACTGGAAGCCCAAAAGCAAAGAATTTCTTCACAACTGAAGAACTGGAGATGGTGGGAATTTAGGTTTCTATCACTATGGGAAAAACCTGGGACAGGCAGTAAGGAGAAAGGTTCATTTGGGCTCAGGGTTTTGGAGGTTAACATCCATTTGGCAGGGCGTGTGTGTGTGTGTGTGTGTGTGTGTGTGTGTGTGTGTGAGAGAGAGAGAGAGAGAGAGAGAGAGAGAGAGAGAGAGAGAGAGAGAGAGAGAGAGGGAGAGAGAAGCAGTGGTATATAATGTAAGAAGTGTGTTAAAATAGCTAATCTTCGGGTCTTCAGTCAGGAAGCAAAGCAGAAAAAGAGAGAAGGGGATGGAGTATGACTGTCTGTCTGTCTGTCTGTGACCCATCCTTTTTAAGGCATGCTCTAAATGACCTGAACTCTCCCTACATGAGACTTCATCTCTTAAAGACTCCAAGTTTCAGTAGTGTCGAGCTGGGGACCAAGGCTGTAGCACATGAGACATTCCGGATCTAAACTATAGTAGACAGCAAGGGAATGCCTTCCTCTGTACACAGCCAGTGCCCCAGATGGACAGGGAGAGGTAGGTAGAGAGAGTAAATGTGTCAATTCTATTTTGTGTTGGTTCAAGTCTGTTCACAGCTTGTCTAGGGCAGGATTTGGCAAATTCTTTCTCTACAGGTCAGAAGTGGGTTATCCTTTGCAGGATGTGGGCAACAACAGTCCAGGCTGCCTTTGTGGTACAGAAGCAAATACCAAATACACAAGCCAAGAGCCTACCTCTAACGAGTAAAGCTTCCTTTACCCAACCAAGCGCCAGGCTTCCTTGCACCTACCTGCCACAGTGTGCAATCATTAAATGGTTTTGTTCTGCCTTTCATATGCTAATTATTAACAAAGGCATTTTCATGAGTGCCTGGAGTTGAACTTGGAGGGCCTGTAGGATTGACCCACTTTATTGGGCCAGACATTGAACTCAGTCCTTGGGAGATGAAAAACCTTGCAATTTTACATTTCTCTATTAAAATTTAGCTGTCTTTAGGTCTTTCTTCAAAAAGAAAGTGTTCTGTTTTATCAAAGGTTCTGTCTGATTATGTGGTAACAAGAATTTAAAAGCTGCCTCCGAGGTGTCTACAGTATCAGCTATGTTCCTGTTTCTACAGGTAACTGCTTGTTTTAGGAGAAGGAGTCAAATTACTTCAAAAACATACAAAATATTCATTAGGGTTTCCTATTCGGTACTGAAGGTGAACTTCCAGATCAGTGCAAGCTTCTCTTATAAATAGAAAACCAACCACTAGGCACAATGGATGCAAAGCTGGCCTCAGAGAAGACTCTTGGGCTTTTCAGTTTTGTACACTTGTTCTGCCTCTGTTATTTAGTGATCTTTGAAATGATTTCAGTTGACATATTTCTGCTTCTTAAATATTAGACTGAATACAATTTAAATGTTTCTTTCCAGAAAAGGGGAATTCAGATATCAAGGGGAAAAAAAAGACTCTCGAAACTAAGAAATTTACTTTCTTGGGGCTGGAGAAAGGTCTCGGTGGTTAAGAACACTTATTGCTCTTACAGAGGACCTGGGTTTGGGTTTCAGCACCCACATCAGGTGACTCACAGTCTCCTGTGACTTTAGTTCCAGAGAATCTGGTGCTTTCTTTCTTCTGGCTACTATGGACACCTGGCTGCATCTAGAACACATACATACACTCAAGCACACACACATACACAGGAAGTAAGAATTAAGAGGCTGGTGAAATGGCTCAAACAGTAGACTCACTCACTTGCCGCTAAGTCTGATGACCTGAATTTGAGTCCCTGAACTCATGTGATAGAAGCGGAGAACTGGCTCCTGCGGGATGTCCTTTGTCCTCCCAATAGTCACCGTGGCATGTTTGCACTTGCACATACAAATGTGTACACATACACACACATCAAACAAATAAATGCAAAAAATGATGTGGTACTAAAAATAAAAATTAAATCTTAAAAAGAAGAAATTGGCATTCTTAAGTATCACCATATATTAGTCTATTTGTTTTTCTGCACCTTTTTCTTTGAGGCCCAGACACACCCAAAGGAAAATTATAAACTAAGAGACAAAGTTCTTAGTATTCTGGAAATACCCAGGGAATCAGCACCAGCTTCTCACTTCCATGAAAAACTAAATTTGCCAAGATAAAGGCAAGCCTGTCTCCACTTATTAACCCCTATCTGAGGAACTCCTACTTGCTTTTAGCTTTATGAAGCTACTTGAGTTGGTCTCTGGTAAACAGCAGATGGCCCCTTGAAATGTTTTGTAAGGAACAGATACTTTAAAAAAAATGACAGACAACCATATACACCCATAACTAAAATGATCTGTTAAGAAATGAAATGGTGAGATCTGGACAGGTAGCTCAGTAAATATGGAAAGAAAATAAGTAGGTAACAATATTTGAAAAGGAACATGGAATGCTTTTTAAAAGTTCCAAGCTCAGTTCTCAGCACCTGTGTTGATGGCTCATAACAGTTTATAGCTCCTGCTCCAAGGGCATCTGAGACCTCCAGCCTCTGTGGGCTCTTTTATTCCCACATACCCCCACAGATGCACACGCGTGCGTGCACACACAGACACACTGTTATTTTAAAAAGAAAGAATAACGTGAAATTGTCTCACTCAGGCAACACTAGGGGTGAGTTTCTTGACCACTCAGACCATCTTTAACATTTTCACATAAAGTAGCTAGCACCCTGTTCCAGGGAGACCATGTCTTCTCAGCCATCACCGCACTGATTCTCAAGAGAAACTTGCTCTTCAGTTTACACACTCTAGGGAGTCGATGGGAAGGATCCTTTTGTGTGTCACAGGTCAAACTGTCCCTGTGAACAGGAGTTGAGATTAAGCACCACGCCACAAAAGGCTTGCTGCTTTTACATCCAGACATCTTGAGATGGGAGAATTTCCAAAGACTCCCAGAGGACTGAGTCCTCTGTGAGCAGCAATCATCCCCTGAACATTACAGGAAACCCCTAATCTTCCAGTAACCACCACATTTGAATTGCTGCCTGACATTTTATAGATAAATAAACAATGCAATGGCTGAGCAGAAAGGCTAACAGCATTCTCCACCTGCCACACAACCTGGACCATTCAAATTTAGAGATGACTAGCATCCCATCTACAATGGAACATTCCACAACAGGCCCTGATCCTCCGGGTAGCTCCTTAATCTGTCACTGGACAAGAAAGAAAGAGAGAGGGAGAGAGGGAGGGAGGGAAGGAGGGAGGAAGGAAGGAAGGAAGGAATACAGTGAAGTCTGGAGGTTGAAGGTTACAGACCTGAAAGGCTTGAGGTTTGAGGTCACAGACATGGGACATCTGCCATGCTTTTGAACACCCCTGTTCTCCCCTTGACATTTGTAGTCCCTTCTCCTACAAGAAGAGGCTAACCACAGAACAAAGAAAGATGGCTATCATTGAGAAGAAAAGGTATGCTAAGGCTTCCAGTGCCTGTAAAATATTTTATCGTCTTTCTCCCCCTACTCCTTTTTAGAGGAATAACCCCAAGAATGCAAACATTACAATTTTATCATATATATGAAATATAAACTTTCAGTGGTGGTCAGCGTAACAAAGAAAGATGGAATGAACTGGAGGCACAGTGGAAAGGTACCAAATTTAAACTGAGAGCAACAGCCCCTGGAAGGACACTCTCCAGTTGAGTTCAGGAGCTGCCCACACATGGGCAGGAGTCCAGTTAGCACAGTGAGGTGCACTGAGAAGATGGCAGCAGTGTCCTGGAATGCGAAGGAAGAAGAAAATGATCCTCAAAGACAAGAAATGCAGCGGTCGTCCAAGCCTTTGTGGGGCTGTGTTCTTGACGATGGAAAGAAAGCAGAGAACTAAAAGCCAGAGGATTACATAATTAACCTGTGTGATTACAGCTCTCCATTGCTGCATTGAGATACCTGAGGTAACCAATTGATCAGGAGAAAGGTTTGCTTTGGTTCATGGCTGCAGAAGTTTCCTTTGTCCCATTACCTAGGCCTATGGTGAGATCATGGTGGATGCATGTAGAAGACAGAAGCTGTTCACTTAATAGCAACGAGGAAGCCGTCACAGTTGGTGTTAGCTGTCAACTTGATACAGCCTCGAATCACCTGAAGAATGACTCAATGGGTCTGCGGGTCTGTCTCTGGAGGGATTGTCATGATGGTTAATTGATACAGAAGCATATAGTCCATTATGGGTTGAATCATTCCTTGGGCAAAGTGGTCCTGAGCTGCTAGGTAAGCAGAGAAAACTAGTTGACCGTGAGTCTGGGAGCCATTCAGCAAGCAAGGCTCCTCAACAGTTTCTGCCTCGAGTTCCTGCTGAGTCCCTGTCCTGACTTCCCTCAGTGATGGACTGTGATGTATAATCTAAATAAACCCCTTATCCTCTAAATTGCCTTTACGTGAGTGTTTTTTTTTTTTTTTTTTTTTTTTTTTTTTTTTTTTTTTTTTCTGTTTCACAGCAATAGAAAGGAAAGTAAAACAAAACCAGAGAGAGAGAATGTCTGGGGCACCAGCATCCTTCCAAGGGCAGTCCCGTAATGATAAAACGTCTTTCCACAAAATCCCAACTTCTAAAGGTCCCACTGCACCCCAGTACACCGTGGGCCGTGGACTAAGGCAGGTAATCCAAATACAAACTTACAGCAATTTACATTCTCATGATGGCAGAAGAGCAAACGCAGACAGTGGGGAGCAGTTATCACAGAAATATATTGTGAGCTCCTGCTTCACGGTGATGGTGATGAATAGGTGAGCAGATGCTGGAGCTGCGCTGAATTAGGGGCACCTCTCTGGAGGCACAGTCCCGTCCTCGTGCACAGATGTTTCTGTAAAGCACTTGTCTGTCCTTCTTTCCCCCACCTAGAGACAGTTGCCGGGGCAGGAACAGTGTCTCTGATAAGTGTGTCCTTACTCTCAGTACCACGTCCTTCTATTGCTACAGGGCTGTCCTCCAGGCAGAAGGAATGCCGAATCCAGGAGAGTGGAAAGGAGCAAAGGTGTGTTAGGGAGTGTCCACCGGTAGCCATGGAGATCTCGTGGCAGAGCAAGCCTGCTTACAAGCGTGGAGTAAAACGGGAGAGGGAGGAAACAGAACGCTGCAGTCCTCTTTGAGGTCACCCCTCCCTGCAGTGGTCTGAGGACTTCCCACAAGGCTCTACCCCTCAATGTTTCTGCTACCCCTCAGTAATCATTCTGGGACCCAAATATTTAACATAGGGGCAAGGGAGACTTTTAAGACCCAAACTACAGCACTCAGTAGTTTCTCCGAAGATGCTTATTTTGGCTCACAGTGAAGTGCTTGGCCCCACGACTCAGGCCACAGTACTGTCTAGAAATGTCAGTGGCTGCAGCAGGATTTTTTTTGGCTCTGAAGGGGTAAGAGCTAAGGGACACCTTTCTGGGGTGGACTAGGACAGCATCGCCTAGAGAAAGTCAGGATCGTGAATTACTGTGAGTCTGGTCTCTCTCTGCTGATAAAGCCACCGGAATTCAGTCTTGTGCCTCCACCCTCATGTCTTTACCCAGCCAAAGGCCTTGTCTCTGAGCACCATGGTCAGATTAAATGCCCCCCCCCCATACTTCACAAGTAAGATCAAACTTCAGCATTAGCTTTAGAGGAACAAACCATATTTATGCCCAGCAAGAGGCAATAGTCACCCTAGTGTTTTCCTAGTAATTCCCATTCCATCTGCTTGTTGCCCCTAATAAACCTGATTGGTAATAATAGAAAGTGTCTTCTATTTTTGAACTTTTCTTTTATTCTTGAGGTTATAATATAATTATATAATTTTTCCTTCCCTTCCCATCCTCCAAATCCTCCCTTATATCTATTCTTTGTCTTTTTCAAATTCATTCATTTTGTTATATACATGTATATATAATATATACATACACAAATATATACATATATAATATGTACATACATATACATCACATATATACACGTAAATGTATACATACACATATACACACACACATATATATACACACACACACACACACACATATACATAAAACCTTTTGGGTCTGTAAAATGTTACCCATGTGGATATTTCAGTGATGACCATCCTGAACACGTACCTATCTCATCTGGTCTCAGAAGCTAAGCAGGAATGGACTTAGGTCTACATCTGTGTGCACAGTGCTCTCTGGAAGGACTTTGGCAGCCAGCACTCTCTGCTCACACTTGGAATGCACATGGCTAATAGCACTGTGGCAGACCGCACTGGGCAGGCCTCCCATACTGGCATGGGTACCAAGTTCCCTTCCCAGGCAGTGGATGCTCAGCTCTTAATGCAATCAGACCTGGGAGTGCACATATCCTGGTGCCTCCCTGGGCAGAAGAATCTTATGCAGAAAGGGAGGGCACATTCTCTTGGGAAAATGGTAATCTAAATGCTTCCATCTTCCTTAACTTCTAGGAAAATCAAACTGGTAGACGCTGAGGGGCATTTGCGTAGAAGAGCTGTGTCAACTGCCTTTGGGCTTGTGACCCATTTGGACAGAGACCCTGCTGTAAAGGGAGAAGGCTCATAGAATTCAGTGAGAATTCAGTGTGATTCGCTCCACATCGACCACTCACACCCATCAGCGCACTGTCGTAGACAAATGTATGATGAACCCAGGGTCTTCCTTACAGGGAGATGCCCTACCAGGTGAGAAGCCTGGGAGCGGGCCAAAGGAGCCCTTTTCCACACTCCAGGTGCCTCCTCACCCCACCCATCAACGCTCTCCCCTGAGTTCATCATTATGAACAACCTTTTAGCAAGGTTGTCCTGGACTCCAGGCACCTCTATCCCAATAGCCTTCAGGGCGTATGACTTCTCCTCCACCCTCCCCTCCCATCCTTGGTCCCTGGCGTACTTTTAGTTAAGGGCCACTAGAGAATCCGTGTGGGAGTGGCCTAGTGGCAGACGACTGAGGACTGGGCCAGTGCTAGGAAAAAGGTCAGACACTGCCTGCCAAGGAAGGGTGGGACGGCGCTTGGGAGATATGCTGAGAGGGGCAGCCAGGAAGCATCTATGAACACCCAGATAAGGGTCTGCCCCTCTTGGCAGATACTTACAGGTGTCTGGCTCTGGGCTGTGATATAGATATGGCTCCAGTAGGGTATTCCAATGGGATTCCTACCTGAACGCTGGGCTAAACCCCAAATTTATATAAGTGATTATGAGCTCCTTTTAGGGTATGTCTGGGTCTGAGCCCTGTGCAGCCTGCCGCAAAAGGTCTAGTTCATAGATAATTGCTTTGTTCTACCCCTTTACTTGCTTGTCTATCATTTATCCTAATTCTCCCCTGGGTGAGACGCTAGGAATGCAATGGGGAATGAAGACAGATTCAGCATTCCCTCATATAACTCACAACGTGATCGAGAGAAACAAGTAAACAGGCCAACTCAATCTGAAGTCGAGGTGCACTTTGAGCTGGGCCTCAAAGGGCAGGATGTTGCGAGCTGAGAGGTGAGAAGCCAGCCTTAGCTTTGGGAACTCAGAAATAAAGCCTGAAGGTCCTGGTTTCTGGATGAACTCCTGCAGCTCCCATCCCAAAGCCAAGCCTTTCCTGTGAGGCCTGCCTCCGAACTTTCTCTAATATCCCAGGCCCCATTCCAGGCAGAGTTTATCCCCTTCACTGCAATTCCTTATTCCGTGAGTGATTTGTTTGCTTTTCAGGTGGATGCCTATGCCAAAAGACTCCCCTCTTTTTGAACGTGTAAGGTAATGAGGCCTTGGGAGATGAGTAAGATTCCCTGGGTTATGTGAGGTTATGTGAGCAGAGCCTCAAGAGGATGAGCATCCCTCCAAGAGTCTGTGAGAGCTGGCTTTGCCTTTCTCTATTCAATTTAAGGATACACAGAGATGTGTTGAACTTGCCACTCAGGTCACCACCAGAGCCCTGAAGTTCAGAAACCCTGATCTCATAATTCCAGCCCTCCAGCACTGGAAGAAAGAAATATTCATTGCCAACCTGTGGCAAGTGGATATAGCAGCCCAGGCTGGTTGAAATACATACCTTGGAAAGCGATAAAAGAGGATGCGGCACCACCATCACCGAATACTTGAAAAGTTAGGTACACAGTCTCCAAGAGGTGCACTTGACCCAGCATGTGCATGCAGCAACCTGGATGGCAGTGCTCAACGTTCTTACATCCAAGTTCATCTTTATCTAAAGCTAGCCAAGCTCTGTCATCTCACCTCCAAGTGTGTCGCTCACTGCCAGATGGGACAGAGGCGTACGCGCATCCTTGCTGGTTCCCTGTCGCGTCACACCTCACACGGCGTTCTCACCCGCTCTGTGCACGTGCCTGCGTTCTATTGGTTATACCAGCTTCCTTTGCCTGGGGCTCAGAAGAAACCATGGACTGGAGAAAATGCTCATGATCGATACCTAGGGGAAAGACGGGAGAGGTTCAACTCTCCTACTGAAAGTCACGCTTGCTGGTAAGAATAACTATGACCTCATTTCTGTAACAAACTTTAGAGATTTCTATTCCATCTAAAATAGAAAATGTAGATGGAGCACAGAATTGTCCCATGTTTATTAATGTCTCTTTACACTAAGAAAATGCTTACAGAACTTCATCCACACATCTTTACTTTTTTAACTGTCTGGAAGAACACCTAGAATGGCCTAAAAGCCCCCACATAAACGGCACTGCCCTGTCAGGTAGGCAGTTAGCTCCTCCTACCGTGAGCTAGCTGGCTTTGGCTTGTCTCTGCCTCACACCCAGTCTTGCTGTCTACACCAGCAACTAACAAGACAACAAAACTGAGTCTTCAGTAAAGCATGGGGGACCCGAGAAGTCTTTTCTTTCCTGCTGAAATCCTGTAGGTTCAAGACAGGCCTCTGTTCACCTTCTGCTTGGCTCAGATCAAGATCCATGACGGGTCTATGAAATCCTTTCTCTGGTTTAGCTCCTGGTGATTTGTCCTTCAAAGTCTTACCTTGTTCTGGAAGGAAATCATGTAAAATTCTCACATCTTATGTTGTTTCCCTCCTTACTCATTGGCTTCCACCCAACATAAACCTCAGTCCTGATTGCCTCATCCTTCGGCATGAGGTTACAAATCCCAGAGAAACTTGTATCAAATCTGACTTGCATCTAGATCTCTTTCTTCTGCATTTATCTACCCGGCCTTAAAGGTGGCAGAACACACAAGAATCTTGGATTCCCATCCAATTTTCTTACCCAGAAATGTATTCTTTTTTTTTTTTACAAAAAGATAATGTAGCCTTGAGGGTCACAATAACATTAATAGAAATATAACATTTTAATCATTTTTAAGGATATAGTACGTGATGATAGTCCATGTGTCCTGACAGATAAGGAAAAACCAAAACAGAAATCTTCAACAAAGGTTGGCTTAGATCTTAGTATTGCGAATTGTTAAATATCCTCTCTACACCCAGTAGAGAACATCATGGTCCTAAATAAAATACCCCAATATTTTCTGTGCATTGCATTTACAAGAACAAGCATAGTATGGGTTAAGAAAAACCTACATGAATGCGGTGTTTGTCTGAGACAGAGCTGGCAGGCAGGTTTTGCAGAGTTAGCACTACCTGGCAAAGCACTGCCTTGGCAATGAATGCTTATATTGTACACAGAGTACAAACCCACCGCAGGCACTACAGCCTATAAATATCACACAGGAAATTAACATAAAGGCATTTGTGAAGCAAATGTTTATATATCATTATCCTCCCGAGTAATGAGACTTGGCTTCATCCCCCACAAATGCTAGAGCCAAGGGGGCACGTAAACCCACGTATTGACTTCACTAGTCACAGGAGGGAGGGAATGAACACACTCCCAAATAAATGGAGAGAAAGGGGCTTTTTTTCACTGCCCTAATATTTATTATCATTCCTCGTGCCCAGAAGTGCCACATGATGGAGGTCAGACGTCTGGCCAGATTTGGACTCTGGGCCACAGGGAAGCACAATTTGCCACTGCGTGAGATTCCCTCTATAGCCAGCAGACAAAGATGAAGATAGCCCACACAAGGAGGCTGCCTGTGCATGTACAGGCTTCTTGAGACACAGCACTGACGGATGCAGTCAGTTGAGTTCAGCCTACCCTTTAGACGTGTGCCAATTGGACAAAGGAAACTACTTGAATCGTGCTGGTACCTTACATATTGGTGGCTGTCAGAACTGAAGAAGGTAAATATTCATCCATGTGCAGGAAATGACTACCCCCTAAACTGAGATTTTAGAATTGGGGGTGGGATGGGGATCACCACACAGGACAACCCAAGTGCATAAAATACCCAGGCTGCATATATGAGAGCATCTTTATTTTACTGTAAGTTGTACAACCTCCCAACTCATTTTGTGTTGTTGACAACTGGTGGATACCAGTCTGTTCCCCTGTGTGACACCTAGGGAGAAGTTGTCCTTATCAAATCCCTTGTGTCTTATGAGTTTGGGTTACTTATCCACAAACCAGGCAGCAGATGGAAACATTGGTTACTGAACTTGATGAGAGATCTTTGCAGGGTTCATCTGGGAGGAAAGTGGGAGTGTCTCCCGGCTGTCCATCAAATCTAAGAGACCATTGATACAGCTTTGTTTGTGTGTTTCTGGGGGAAAGTTACGCACCAGCTGACAGTGGAGAAGCCATTGGGGGATGCAAGGTTGCTCCATGGAGGTATTAAATGTAAACATAACTTGGAGTATGTAAAATGTTTTGTCTGTGCTACTCCTATTGTGCTTTGTTTGTCAGACCTGTTGTCTAATCAGACATGTGGCAAACTGTCAGTAAGTCCTCCGCTAGCTCCATGGCAATGCAGTCATACTTACATGCGGTGGGTCAGAGCAGGCCAGTCAGCCCCTCTGCTCAGTGGGTTTAAGAACAAGCCCAAGGAACTAACAGATCACGTGAGTCAGAACCAATCCTCCAGACAGCAAGCACCTGTGTGGGGCAGAATCTTGGAGAACCTGATCCAAAATCCCCAGGGATGCCTCCTTTGTTTGCAAACAGATTCCCTGGGCTTACTCCCTGCAAATGAAGAACACTTGCCTAAACCATTTCTATTTTAAACAAACAAACAAACGAACAAAGCTAAACCATGCAAAGGTGTCCCCAAATAACAGATGGAAGGACACTGTGGAGAAAGAAGCAAAGGATGCTGGGAGAACATCCTTTGAAATGGGAGTGGTCATTGGGGTTCACATACTTTGAAGCAGAATGTTAATCTCCACTTCTTCCAAGAGCCTTAACCCTCCCCACTTAGGCATGGTTCCTGCAGGAAACTCTCTTTGGGGCTGGACTTCATTATCGTTTCGCCCTGAAACCAACTTCCTAAAGTAATCAGTACAGCAATTGAAAACAGACCCCAAACCGTCCAGACTGAAAGACAGGCTGTGTGGGTTGGCCTCACTAACTCAAAGAGCCTAGGCTCCAGGCCCAATGCTAGCACCCCACCCTTGACTTCCATCTTTAATGTTTCTTCAACCTGCAAAACTCAAACTGTCCACCCCACAAGGGACAGGGGCCGGTTCTTCATCCCGCTTCCCTCTCCAGAATGCCTCACGTGCAAACATTCCGGCCTCCTTTGCTCTTCTGGCATAATTTCAACTGTTAAAAGTTCCAGGAAAGCCCACAGCTAACAATGCCCTTCTGAAGCTGCTGCAGCAGATTCCTGCCCACCCAGCCATCTGCAAAGGCTCTCCTCAGAGCTGGAAGCGCTGAAATGGTCTGCGGACTCATAACATCGCCTCCCCCAAGCAGAGCCTAGTCTTGGTGCAGAGGTCCAGACGACATTGTCATCACCTAGGTTCTTCTTCTAGCATGTTAAGGATGTATTCGGTGCTGTTGACATCGCTGAATAAGGAGATCCTTGCCGTTATCCCTCCATGGCCCACTTAGTTCATAAGTGAGCAGGAACAGTGACTCTCCCTGCCTTGTCTTAGTCATTTCTTTCTAGTCCTGCTTGGGACTAATAATCGTTCTCCTGTGTCAAACGCTGTTCGCAGGACACTTTTCCTTGTATTACTACGACCCAGATTCACAAACACATTTGTAAAGAGACCCATCAGGCACAAAACATTTTATTTTATTTTAATCTTTAGGTATGAAGTAGGAAAATAAGCTTCTTTGTTGACTTTTGAGCTTATCTTTAATTTTTAACATGAAAATATAATATATATGCTTTGTAATTTTAATGTTAAAATTTAAGTAGATGGATGGATGGGTGGATAGGTAGGTAGGTAGAGATAGATAGATAGATAGATAGATAGATAGATAGATAGATAGATAGATAGATAGATAGAAATACTTTATACTCATTCAGCATACCTCAATAGATTTTATAGTATCATTTTAAGAAGTGTTTTCAGGCAGCATACGTGAGTCTTTCCCAAAGTGCAGCATATTTGGTTGCTAGAGGAAGAAAATGGCTAAGGATTAGGGAAAGCAGGTTGGGAGTAGGTTACAGAGTAGCTCTTGGTGGAGCTGAGTGAGGTCTTGTGAAAAGCAAAGCACTTTTGTGAGGACCTGCACCTGGGCCGCCCCGTCACAGATGGGCTCCTGGCTGCTTGTGAGCAAAGCCACAGTCACGTGGGCCACTGTGACCACGTGTGGAATGATCATTGAGCCCTGGAGTGCTGGCTCAAAAGACGTGCTGTCAGGAAGGCACAACGATTCGACCTCTATTCATGGAAGATCACTCAGAAATTTCTGACAATAAACGATACCATGTGGGTGCTGGGAATGGAACCTAGGTCCTCAAAAGAGGGTTAGGGTTAGGGCTAGGGCTTCATTCCCGCTGGTTTGGCACAGATGAGCCTGCTCACCTTATGGAAAACAGAATGAAAACACAACAAGAATAAAGGGTCAGTGTCCTGCCGTGGCCTTGTAAGACACACCCCTTAGTGACCTAACTTCTCCTCCTATGAGTTCCTACCCCTAACATTTCCAACAGGCCCACAGCACAGACGAAAAGCCCCTAGCACACAGGGTCTTTACAGACGAGATGCAGATCCCACCAGCACCCACCACCCTTGAAGCTTGTGCTCACCCTTGAACACATGCGCTTTGAGGGAGGAGTTACAGTTGGCTGGTGAGAAAGCTCAGCCCAGTGCCTCCTCTAATAATTGAGTTCCCCATAAATAAATATACATATTTGAAAACTCATGAGACTTTTAAAAGAACTCAGAGCACACTGGGGAATAATGACCTATGTAAACAATGAGAACGGGAGGCCCTCAAGAAAACCCCAGAGAGTAAGTTGGAAGAAAACTGGTTAAATACGTTAGAATTGAGAGAGAACTTGTGCCATGTACATTCTATTTTAAAAGAACTCACAGTGAAATGAAAGCATCAATGAACAAAACAAAACAAAACAAAAACAAGTACAGAGATGCCAGGAACTAAAACATGGCCCGAGAACAGGACAGAGTGATGGAAAGAGAGGGGTCAATCGAGTTCATTTTGTGTTGGTCATTTACTGCTTGTCATGGGGCCCTTAAGAGTGGTTTGTGTATCCAGTCAATGAGACTCCATTGGAGAAAACTAGCTTCTCTTTTGCGAACTGACACTGAGTAGAGGTAGCTTCTGGCTTAAGCATGGGTGTTTGTGTCTGCTTCCTCTCTCAGCACTAGGACCCCATCTGGCTTAGACCTGCATGGGTTCTGTGAGTTCACCTATGCTCCAGTCCCGCTGTGTCTAGGCCTTATTTCCTCGGTGTCCTCCATCCCCTCTGGCTCTTACAATCTTTCTGCCTCCTCTTCCTCAGAGTTTCCTAAGCCCTGAGGGGAGGAATTTGTTAGCAACATATCATGTAGGATTCAGTGTTCTAAGGTTTCTCACTCTCTGCACACTGTTCAGCCCCATCTTTCTTTTTTTAAAAAAGATTTATTTATTTAGTATATATAGTGTTCTGCCTGCATGTACACCTGCCCACCAGGGCACCAGATCTCATTACAGATGGTTGTGAGCCACCATGCGGTTGCTGGGAATTGAACTCAGGACCTTTGGAAGAGCAGCCAGAGTTCTTAACCTCTGAACCATCTCTCCAGCCCCTTTCTTTTTTTAATTGAAGAGCTTAATCCACTTCCATTTACTGTAAGTACTGCTAAGGTTGTAATTACATCTGCCACTTTACCGTTTGTTTTCTCGATGGCTTAGCTTTTCTCCCCCTCATTCCTTTAATACTGTCTCCTTCTGTGTTCTGCATGCACATTCTAAAACAAATTGAAACCCTGTTTACTAAGAAAATACATACGTCAATTCCTATGCCACTAGCAATGTGTCTACTTCTGCTTTTTCCATTGAATTATCAATCATCAGTGGAAAAAAGTAATAAAATTAGTGAATGCAGACTATAAGACAAAATCATTTTTCAAACTGTTAGGAAAATCAGAAGATTCAGTGGTTGGGTGTTGTGGAATATTAGTTTAAGATGTGTTACATTCATGTATGCTGTGAAACATTCGTTTAATGATGCAAAGATGGGTTGCACTCTTTGTTGTTGCATTTGTTTAACTCTATAAATCTGTGTTACCCTGACTACCTAAAACACCGAATTGGGCTAATAAAGAGCTGAATGGCTAAGAGCTAGGTAGGAGATAGAAACAGGAAGGGCTGCCAGGCAGAGAGAATGAATAGGAGGAGAAATCTAGGCTCAGGAGAAGAAGGAGGAAGGAGTGAGAAAAGGAGAGAGAAGGATGTGAGGGGCCAGCCACACAGCCACACAACCACACAGCCAGCCATGGAGTAAGAGGGAAAGAAAGATGTACAGAATAAAGAAAGTCAAAAAGCCCACAGGCAAATTGTAGTTAAAGAGAGATGGGATGATTTAAGCTAGAAAAGCTGGCTAGAAACAAGCCACGCTGAGACCGGGCATTCATAAGTAAGAATAAGCCTCTGTGAATTTATTTGGGAACCAAGTGGTGGGCTCCCAAAGAGTAAAAAACCAACTATAACTGGGAATATCTAAAAACTAAGTCTTAGGCTCAAAGAAGCAATGGACAGCTCTAAGTCTGATGGCCAGAAGATAGGAAAGAATTCTACCAAGAAGGCAGGAAGACTTGCACTCATGACCAGCACTTGTGTGGTTTTAGCTGCTGCACTTTGATTTACCTGAGCCAGTCTAACAATCCATATCTGTTCTCCCAGCATCCCCAGAACACTATTCGCGCAACCTCCCCTCCACACATTTCCCTGGGCAATGTCTCGCCCACAGTTGCCCTGCTTCCTCCCAGTGTCGTTAGAAAGGAGTCAATAAACTAGCTGTAATTGTTTCTTGGCCATTACAGCACAATATCAGGGACAAGGGACTTTATGATGAAAGGACACATCCCCACTGTGACATTTCTGTTATTATCAGCAGGAAGAAGATCTGTTCCTGAGGATGCTCTCCATCCAGCTGTAGCAGCTGCTGCACCATCACCCCAGCTTTACCCTGCCGTGGCCCCAAGGGTCCTTGTCTGCAGGATAATCTCCCTCTCTGCAAAGAACCCATGAACCGTCTCTATCGCTGTCCTTTTCTGACATTTGAAGTTTGGCACTGCCTGAAAGAAGTCTATGCCTTCCAGGCCATAACATTAAAGTTTAAAGGCAAATTCTAGCTGTCCCAAGAAGTCCACCATGAACACTTCTCCTTATTATAAAAGTATACATAAAATCGCTGTATAGAGAACCCATGGTAACTAAGGACCACTTTTCCTCTGTGGTATCCATTGCATCCATTAAATCTCATCTAAAATAAGTTATCTGTAATTCCAAACATGGTGGGAGGGTTAGATTCAATAGCGATTCAAAGTCAGAGGATAAATAAAAACATTCATCTTTGGCACAAAAGAATGCCTGAAGACAGGAAGTGGTTGCCAGAAGGACATTTCTCTTAAAGTTATCAGATTCTTGGTATTCAGAGAAGACAATTCTAAAGAGGTCACTTCCTTCTGAGAGCCTACATCAAAGACTGTGAATCCAGTTTCCAACAGGACCGAATGTTCAGGGCTGCCCACGCTTCCCAGTTATTTTTAACATAATGAAACCAGGTTGGGTTAACATACAATACTCCAGGTTGAAAAGTAAGCTAATAATCTAACATTATATTGCTACTATAGTGAAACAAGTTTCAGGACAGCAAATTAGGAAAGGGACAATTATAGGATTAATCATGACGAGAAATACTTTGGCTTATAGTTTGAGGAGTTGATATAACTTATAGAGAGTATAAGTCAGTGACATCTAAAAGTAGAGGAGGTGGGAACGACACCTAGCAGTCGGTGTGAGGGGGAAGTGACAAGTCTATATAGGGGCATGACTGGCCTGAGAAGCCCATAGGAAACTCAGAAAGAAAGACCAAATATGTGATAGGCTACCAATTTAGGAGCCATAGAAATTTAAGCAAGAGACACAAATATAGGAAAACCCAGTATATAAATAGTGTCATAAAGTCAGAGAGTGCAGGTTTAGACTCTGCGCAAAGGCCTGGAGCTGGATGCAGTGAAAGCACACACGGCATCCCTTAATGGCAGGAGCATCATTTTCAATCTCTCAGCAGGTTTTATACCCGATGCCATCCGTACTTTATAAAATACGTTCAGAGGTGGTATTCCCAATGACGCAGTAAGATTGTGTCTTCTTATCTTAAGGAACGTTGATCATTGTTGACTCTACAGGGATCTTCTTGAGCGATGCTTATGAGTGAGGCTCATAGCGAGGCCAACGTGACTGTTGGCAGTGGTGGAAATGGTTTTGCCCTCTACAATAACCACTAACTATCGGTGGTAATTTAACACTTGAAATGTGATTAGTATAAAATAAGGTCCTGAACTTTTACTATTCCTCTTCTATTAGTGGATTTCCAAAACCATATATGAAGATAGCTACTGTATTACACATGGAAGAGTGTGTATTTTGCAGAATGACCCTGTGTGTGCTTTATTACATATTCTGCTTTACACATGAGCCCATACACATCTGGGCAGATGAGGCAAAAGCCTGGGATCCTGTTTCCTCCCACGTGGAAGCCGCACTCTTCATCTGATGAACAGCAACTGAACTCCAGCCCAGACTCGGAATGAACAGACCGCAGGATGGGGGCTATGTGATCTCATTGCTGCACCAGCTGCCAATCAGAGCAAGGACCTGTCTTGAATTAAAGGTGACAGAACATTAGTAATCAGCTTCATATAATGTAATAAGAGTAATGATGGGGACTTCAGAATGCTAAGAAGCCAGTGGAACGATGCTCAACCTGGTCCAGGAAGGCAGGCGTCTTTGGCTGTTATCCAGGGAGATCACATCTCAGTTTTCCAGGACAGTCCTGATTGATGTTTACCGTAGAGGTTACTGTGTGTTCAATATTGTGTCTTTGTGTTCTCAGACATGTCCCACACAGGACTACACAGAATCTTCATGAATCAGCCTGGGAGTTCCGGCTGGGAAGGAACATCCTCTTAAGGACCAGAGTCATCTCTGTGATTCTTTACATCGCTTAGGGAGGTCACCGTGACAAGAACTAAGACAATCAGTGATGGATGCTGTGCCTGTTATGTGCCAGGTAACGGCATCGATATCCTTTCCCTGCCTCCGCATATTGCATCACCTTATTTAAAATAAAGGTCAGAGAGGAAACATTTGGACACTTGCTGAAGTTCAGCTGCATGGCACCTGGCAGAGACCTGGCCTGGAACATTCCATCCTGCTCCCAAGGCCTGTTTCCACCAGGCCAGCACCTGGGTTTGGGCTCTTACCAAGGTTCCACTACACAGATTCAGATAGGTCAAGGGGTTTACTGCTCTAAGGGATCTAAGGCCCTGATCCTCTGTACACAGCGTCCTCATCCTGCCTCACGGCCAGAGACTGGAGACTCCCTCAGAAAAGATAGAGGTCAACTCTAAGTTCTTGGAGGAAAAAGTCCAAAAAAAAACCCCACGAAGGTCTCCAAGGCCTGCAGACTCCAAGGAGGGTGTCTCCTTTCTGACTTCCTGCCCCACTAGAAGGCTCCATTAGCATCAGTGTTTCCTTGTTGACCTTTGCCTCACAGGCTCTTTTAACTCCCTGTGCCTGGTGTTCATAGGCCACGGCAGGTAGTATCACTTCTTAAAAAGATTGCTTTAACTTAAATCCACTGTTGGTAGTCACACGCGGCTCATGGTGACTCTGTCAGGCAGTAAGAATCTATTTTAGACTCTCCTTCATGTTGGGATGCCCATTCTGTTCATAAGGAAAAAAACTCACATTTTTTTTCCATAAAAAGAAATTAAATCAATGCAGTGGCTTCTTCTCCATTGGCTGCTGAGGACACCTGTAGGTTTTGGCTATTAAAACAGATCCCAACTTCGTGACTGAAGAAAATGAAGAGTATCTGAAACACTGTTGCTCTCAGAGGATAGATTTTTAACCAGGCCTTGACTAGCCAATCCTGAGAACCTTTAAGTCCTCAACTGAAAGGCCATTGAGCCTTTGGTCACCCCCTGGTTTCCCTTGAAAGGATACATTACAGAACCTTCCTTCTTTCCCAGGGGAGCAACCCTGGGAAGGAAGAGACGAATTTATAGACTGGTCTTTCAGTCTCTGTACCCTAAGAGCCAACGATATAAGCACATACATTTCTGCTCTGTCGCAAATCCTGCACAGATACCAACATTTCCTACTAATTCCTTGCTTTCTCCCAGGGCACGCATCCTGTTCACCAGGTACGTATTCCTACTGATAACAGATGAAACTTATCAGCAACTATAGGAAGTTCTAGGAAAGAGCCAACTGTTATTTAAAAAGCCGAGAGTGTTTCTCAGATGCCAGAAGATAGAATAAATGACACTTTAATTCCTGTCTGGAGCGTCCCCACACATTTTTGCACACAGGGTAGACAAAAGTCAAGGAAAATCTGTAGAGTTTGCCTGAAGTGAGGGTCAGGAGACTCCTAGATCCTACCCTGGGTGTCATCCATTGGGTCACTTTATAAACACACAGAGAAAGGAATATGTTAATTAAAACCCATGTTTATGATGGTCTTTTCTCCTTTCTTATGCCCATTCAGTCTCAGGCTCAGGCAGTTGGTCCTCCAGGTTGTCTGGAAACCTGTCTGACAGCCACGGCTAAGATAGTTACTGGCGGACCAGAAGGAAGCAGGCTGCTACAGTTCTGATGGATTTGGTAATCACGGGGAATTTTATTCCTTGCCATTTTCATTTGGTTTGGAAAAAAAAAAATTGTCACAGTTCTTGAACGATAATCTTTACAGCAATATTCTTATCTGTTAAGGCATTTCAGCTATTTGCCTTATGAGATCCTAACAGAATGGCCCACCATTCTGGAAGCAAGGAAAGGGCCTGGATAGCCTCCATCCCATATCTGAAGGGATCAGCTGACTTGTTTAGGTTAGCTTTACTTAGCCCTAGACGTTCATTTTTGTGTATTTATTACAAGTTGAGAATGAAATGTTAGAGATTAATAAATCCTACCAGCTCTCCTCAGACAGTCTAAAAGAAACACTTATGGTTCTTTGCCAAAACTCTCTAGTAGTAAATTGTCTTTTGCAGGAAATATTTGGTTGACACAGAATCAAACAAATGGCCTCCACTTATTTTTTAATTTTATGTTGAGCTAGGATGTAGATTATTTATGTGACTTTCATGGAATAAATGATAATTTGGCATTGAAAGATTCAGACACAAGCCTCTGGAGTTAATTCAATAGGGGAGGCCATTCGACATCTCTTCTGCTGTTGTTGTGATGGAATACCCTAACTAAAGCAACTTCGGGAAGAGAGGGATTATTTTGGTCCACGGGTCCAGGATACACAATCTCTCATGGCAGGAAACTCATGCAGCAGGAGCTTGAGGGAGCTGATTACACTGCATCTACAGTCGGGAAGCAGAGGGAGATGAACTTTGTCAGTCAGCTAGCTTTGTCCCTTTCCCTCCAGGATCCCTGCCCACAGAGAAGATAGGTCTCCCTATGTCAGTTACCCTAATCAAGATAACCCTTCCTAGGTATGCTCATGGAACCATCTCTCAGCTGATTCCAAGATTGATTGATTTATATGTTTGTGTGTGTGACTGTATAAATGTATGAGCACTTCATGTGTTCTGGGACTTTTAGAGGCCAGAGGGGTCAGATCCACTGGAATTGGTGTTACAGGCAAATACTCAAGTGTGTGCTGAGAACAGGACTCACTCCCCTACAAGAGTGCCAAGTGCTCTTAAGCACTCAGCCATCTTGCCAGCTCCTTCCAGGTGGTTCCAGATCTCCTCAGGTTGACAGTCGTCAGGTTGGCAGTCGTCAGGTTGACAGTCATCGGGTTGACAGTCATTAGGTTGTCAACACTACCATCACAGAGTGCTTGGAAATGATGGTTTTGCAGTCACACAAACAGCAGAAGGAAATCTTAATTAACTTTGAACTTAGAATGCAAGGCTAGGAGCTTGATGTTCCCCATTTCAGACCTTCAGTGATACAGAACAAAGAAAGCTGTACATTTAGAGACCCAACCAAGCGTCATACGGTTTTCACTGTCTTACCTCTGTACCAGCTAAGGATGCATCTAATAATCATGTGTGATCCCAAAAGTCCTGGGCTTTTGTAGCCTAGAGAGATGTTCTGTTGAGTGTATACAGACCCAGTTTTATCTCCCTCTTAATAGGAATTCAGGGAAAACTGACTTCCAAATACAGAAGGACCTAAAGGAACCTTTAGTGAATGAAATGAGTCCTTTTAAAAAAAATATTAAATAATTTTTGTTAGTGTTTGGACCAGTACTCAGATGTTTTTATTTTCTTTCCCTTTTAAAGGTTAAAATAGAACTACATTGTAGGAGTAGGAGCAGCGGGGCTGTGTCCCCACCACCCCAGCCACCTGCTAGCTTATGCCCGAAATAACAACACACAAACTGTATTCATTTAAACACTGCCTGGCCCACAAGTTCCAGTTTCTTATTGGCTAGCTCTTACATATTGTTCTAACCCATTTCTAATATTCTGTGTAGCCCACGAGATGGCTTACCAGGGAGGATCTTAACCTATGTCTGTCTGGAGTGGGAGAACCATGGCAACTCCTGACTCAGCTTCTTTCTCCCAGCCTCCTCTTCTGTTTACTCCACCCACCTAAGGGTTGGCCTATCAAGGGGCCTAGGCAGTTTCTTTATTAATAAGAAATCACTCCCACATCACTATGTCATTTCCCCCCTTCTCTTTCCTTTTTCCAATCCCATCTATTTCCTGTCCGTGATTCTCTCTTGAAATCATGGCCTCTTTCTTTTTAGTTGCTATCATTATACACACACTCAAACACACATACACACACATACACTCACACACACGCACCCACTCACTCATGCACTCAGAAAGCATGCATGCATGCACACACCTAAATATAAAAGCACAACCTGCTTAGTGCATACAATGTTACTTGAATGTATATTATCTTAGGGCTGAGCACTTGGTATTGGATAACCAATTAACAGCCTTGGGAGGACTCTTTCTTCTGCTCTCCACATTTCTGCATTGCCTGTAGCCTTTATCTGTGGGTGAGGCCCCGTGAGACTTCCCACTTTGTGTATTGGCATTGTGCATCATCAGGGCTTGCTTGGGCAGCCATGTTGTTGAGTAATCACAGGAGAGGCTTCCCTGCCATTTGAGCGATAATTTACTTTTTCCTTAAAAGTTTTAAAAGATGGGCTGGGCTACATTCACAGGGACAGCATGACCTGAGAAGTCATGCATGTTTATGCATGTGTGGGTGTATGCATGTATGCATGAATTTTGAATTAGAGAAAGAGGGAGCTCTGGAAAATCTCTTTACCTTGCATTGATAACAGCAAAGGTCATTGTGCTGTTTAGTGATCACCATTGCCGAGTGATTCCATAACAGTCTATTAATATGATCTGTTCTTTGGTACAGGTGTTTTACTGCTGGTCAGAATTTATTACTTTAATTTTACCTTTAAGGTAATGTATTCTAATAAAAAAAAAAGAAAGAAACTATGCCCTCTGATATAACCAAGACACAAGCAACTACTTTATTAGCTCTTTTTAAAGATATCCATGCTCTGTGGCTAAGACCACTAGGTGCTCTTGCAGAGAACTTGGATTCCGTTTCCAGTACCTACATTGTAGTTTTTAACTATACACCAGTTCAAGAGATCCAACACCCTCTTCTGATCTCCCTGGGAGATAGGTATATATGTGGTACATATACAAACATGCAAGCAAAATATACATACACATTAATTTTTTTAATCTTAAAAGAGTCCATGAAACTTTTAGACGTGCTCTTTTTGAAAAAGAAGATGTTGGCCTTGGTGGCACACCACTTTAACTTTGGCACTCAGGAAGCAGAGGCATGTGGATCTCTGAGTTCGAGGCTAGCCTGGTCTACAGGACCATTTCTGGTATAGCCAGGGCTACACTGAGAAATCTTGAAACCTTATACAAAAAAAAAAAAAGACAGAAGTTGGCAGACTTCCTCCTCTACATTCCTATATAAAGTATTTGCTCGCACGCTTGCATAGAATTGTTCACATACAGGGGCTTGGCCATACACATTAATGTGACCCAAATATTTTTTATAAACTCAATATTCTCAAATTTTCATAGGCCCAAAAAAATCATCTGTTCAGTTAGTTAACATTTTCTATATACTTAGCTCATTAGAAAAGTGTAGTTGTTGAGTCTATTGGAAGTTCCAGCAAATCAGCCAAATAAAGACAGGAGAGTTTTCACATTGACTTTGCATTGTCATGGGCTGAGTCTGGTATTAGTGTTGGCATTGGAGGTGGTGTGTATTTGAAGAAGCTCTGGTCATTGCTTGGAGACAATGACTTAGAGACATGGCAAACTTTAATATCACACTCCATAGGATAATGAATATTTGATTGCTGCGGTATAATATTCTATCCTATTATGTAATGAAGATTTGGATTGTTATAGGATAATATTCTATTCTTGTGAGGTAGATCCTAAGGAAGAACACAAAATTAATAATGAAATTTCACCTTTGGGAAAATGTTTTATAGTAAACATCTCATTGTCTATCATTTTTACCCCAACTGGAATTATTTCTGTATACATTAATTCACGGTTTGCTGTCTCAGCGAGTCTAAGTCCTGTAAAGGCAGAGAGGAACATTTTCTCCATTTATCCCTCACCACTCGTATTACTCCTTACCTTTCTGTCACTGTGTTCAAACACCATGACCAAAAGCAACTTGAAAGGAAGGATTTTGACTCAGAGTTTCACAGTCCTCATGGCAGGGAAGGCATGGCGACACATGGCAGGAGCAGGAAGATGGTTGATCACATGTTTATCCAGGCACAAGAAGCAAAGGGAGCCAGAAGACAGCAGGGCAAGGCTATACATTTTTTTTGCCTTTTCTTTTTTTTAATTAATTAATTGATTAATTTATTTATTAAAGATTTCTGTCTCTTCCCCGCCACCGCCTCCCATTTCCCTCCTCCTCCCCGAATCAAGTCCCCCTCCCTCATCAGCCCAAAGAGCAATCAGGGTTCCCTGCCCTGTGGGAAGTCCAAGGACCACCCACCTCCATCCAGGTCTAGTAAGGTGAGCATCCAAACTGCCTGGGCTCCCACAAAGCCATTATGTGCAGTAGGATCAAAAACCCATTGCCATTGTTCTTGAGTTCTCAGTAGTCCTCATTATCTGCTATGTTCAGCGAGTCTGGTTTTATCCCAGGCTTTTTCAGACCCAGGCCAGCTGGCCTTGGTGAGTTCCCAATAGAACATCCCCATTGTCTCAGTGTGTGGGTGCACCCCTCGCGGTCCTGAGTTCCTTGCTCGTGCTCTCTCTCCTGCTCCTGATTTGGACCTTGAGATTTCTGTCCGGTGCTCCAATGTGGGTCTCTGTCTCTGACTTCTTTCCTCACCTGATGAAGGCTAATATTCAGGAGGATGCCTTTATGTTTTTCTTTGGGTTCTCCTTCTTATTTAGCTTCTCTAGGATCACTAATTATAGGCTCTATGTCCTTTATTTATGGCTAGAAACCAAATATGAGTGAGTACATCCCATGTTCCTCTTTTTGGGTCTGGCTTACCTTGCTCAGGATAGTGTTTTCTATTTCCATCCATTTGCATGTAAATTTCAAGAAGTCCTTGTTTTTTACTGCTGAGTAGTACTCTAATATGTATATATTCCATACTTTCTTCATCCATTCTTCCATTGAAGGGCATCTAGGTTGTTTCCAGGTTCTGGCTATTACAAACAATGCTGCTATGAACATAGTTGAGCATATACTTTTGTCGTATGATAGGGCATCTCTTGGGTATATTCCCAAGAGTGGTATTGCTGGGTCCATGGGTAGGTTGATCCCGAATTTCCTGAGAAACCGCCACACTGCAAAGGCTATCATTGGTGTTTTTTATTTTAAGGGCTATACATTTTTAACTCTGTCCCTAGGGACACACTTCCACCATCAAGACTCTACCTTCTAAAGATTCCATAGCCTTCCCCAACAGTGCCACCCACTGCAGACCGAGTGTTCAAATACATGAACTCACAGAGGACAGTTCTCATTCAAACCACAGCACCACTTACTGCCCAACACAAATGGCAATAATTCTACAGCACTATATGCAGCACTATAAAGGTGTTCCTGTGTCTGCAAAGTGCAGAAATGAAACAGAGAATGGTGTACAAGACTTGTCATTTGAGTAACACAGCAACACAATGAGGCTGTCGCTTACAGTCGAGCCTGGCTTGAAGGATCATCCAGGAGTGCTCTTTACTGGTGTTCTACCATCAGTGCTTCCTTCTACTTTCATTCAGTGCTGCCATTTCCAGGGCTGGAAGCTCTGTTTTAAGTTCATGGAAATTATGCTGGCTCCACAGTGTTGCATGAGAGAGAGAGAGAGATAACAGAATAAACTTCCTCTTTATATTTCCTAAGGAGTCTGAGGAGTGTTTTCAAAGTTATGAAAATGTTCTTGGCTTTTGAATAGTTGATGCTGTCTCCACCCAGATAGTCCCGATGCCTCCATTCAAACACCATTGGTTGCCAACTGGTTTATGGTTTCACTTAGCGAGGTGCAGAACGAGACAAGAGCTTAAGACAAAACACTGCGACCCACACACCCAGACCATTAAGGCAATGAGAATATCAGAATGTGTTCTGTTCCTTAGTCTTGGAGATTGAGTGCTTAAATTGGGACATTTTCAAGAAAACGATCACAGAAGGAGTTCCTTATGGAAACAGATTTGTGAAGAAAAGTGATCAAAAGCACATCTCACTTTCAATACTCAGCAAACCGTCAGTACTAACTAGTTTTAGAACAGACAGAGGCCCTCGTTCTCAAATTCCACCACAGACCATGACTGCCTCGAGTGCTTAAAGCAATGAATGGCCTCTTGGCACAAATGAACATCAAGCCTTAACATATGATTTATTCTACACAAAATATAATGTGTGAGAAATATGATTTTTATCATCCTGCTCTTGTCTTGAATCTTAACTTTTGCATGCCCGCTATTTATTTCCAAGATTTTGAGGATGATTGAGTCAAACAAAAGATCATCAGGGATATATGTAGGAGCTCATCAAGATCTGTTACGCTAGCTGTATTACCCAGAACATTTTATTGAATTCCTGACCAATGGCTTTCTACTGCATTCCCCACCCAATTTCTCAACGCAGACGAGTTAATGTGTTTATTTTTGTAGTTATATGGCACAAAAGCCAACTTGTCTGTGTCTTTCTTTGTTCCCACCCAATCAAGTTAACTCTGTGGCACCCAGTTCTCACTATTGCCTCACCCTGGTGGTGTCCACAGTAATGGACTATGGGGAAGTGAGGAGGGGCTGGCAGCAGCCCTGGCTAAAGGTCGCTGTCTTACCAAAGGTGAAGGGACAGTATCTTCAGCCCAGCATCTCTCCAGATTCTCGCAATGGGAAGGGTTTGCTGGGAGTGGGGCAGGGCGTTTAGATGGATGGAAATAGAAAGGAAAGCATCCTTAAGGATAAATTCAACATTTCAGCATCGTGACACAAGGTTGCTATCTACAATGTTAATGCCTGAAAACCACAGCATCGAGTTATCAAAAAGAAAGTAAGTGAGAGAAAGAGAGACAGAGACAGAGATGACAAAGACAGAGACAGAGGAAGGGAGGGGGGAAAGGAAACCATGAAAATAATCTCACAATTTAGGTAAATTTAAATGTAAGCAAATCAAAATACCAGTCAGGAGGTGTACAGTGGCTAAACTGATCAAATAGTGATATCCAACTATGTGCTGCCCGCAAGAGACTCACAAAGCTCTCAAAACCACAGGTAGGCTAGATGGAAAAGGACGGAGAAATGCTCTCCATGTAAATGGTAAGCCAGAGAGCACAGGTGATTATACTCATACCTGAAAACACAGACTGTAGGTCAAAAGCCATCACAGAAGCAAAGGAATCGTCATGCAATTTCATCAAGAGAATATAATGTATGCACTCAACAGTGAAACATACAAACAAGTATTAACCTAACTGAATAAGAAGTAAACTCAGTGCCACAATAGTAGGGACTTTAGTACCCCCCTTTCATGAATAAATAAGTCAGCTAGAAAAGCTATCAATAAAGAAATACTGGGCTTAAACTGCATTATCTAATCTCACATTACCAAATTCTGGTGGGATTGCTGGTAAGAACATAAAATGGTAGAGCCACTTGGAGGATAGATTTGCAGTTTGGTGCACATGTCTGCAGCATGATCCCATCAACTTTCCTCTAGATAGTCACTCAAATAAGGTAAACAGTTACACTCAGACGGAGTTTTATAGTATGTTTATTAATTTTTGTTAAATGACATCAAAACATCCCTCAATGCATAGATAAATAAGCAAATTATAGAATTATGGTATGTGCATGCAAATGAGTATTGTGCAATGATTAAAAAATAAGATTTTAAACCTAAAAAATATGTGGAGACATGTAGGTACCTTGAGTGTATACTTCAAAGTGGAATGTCCACTTTAAAAAGGCTGTATACCATGTGACTCCAACTTACAGCAACCTAGACAAGGCAAATTGGATTGGAAATCTAGACTTAGTGGTTGCTGAGGACCAGAGGGGCATCAGGGAAGCATGAATGAGGAGGGCAAAGGGCAGATTCAGTGCAGCAAAGCTATTTGTTATGATGTTGTAATTGTGGAAATCTAAACTATACACTTACAAAAACCAAGGTGCATTTTAATGTAAATGATATGCTTGTGTTGACAGTAATGTAATGATTGAGGTCCACTGATTGTAACAGTCATATCTCATTAATTCTGTACGGGAACAATATATCAACCGCAGTGAAAGAGTGGGGTATATGTAAACTATATGATCCCCTCAATATTTTATAAATCTACCTAAAATAGTCTAAATATGAAATCTATTATTACAAAAATATGACTGCTTGTGTTCTCACCACATTTAACAGGGACCACATCTACTGATATATTCATGTCAAAATGAAGACGATAGCAAAGAGGGGCAGAGAAGGGTCAGGGAGGCAGCCAGAGGACTATTATAAGGTCCGCTCCATTCCTACACAGGGGCTAATTGGGAGGAGACAAAGTGGCCAGAAGTACGCCCAAAGTATGGATTTCTCTACACACAGAGAGACAGAGAATATTCACAGCCCCAATAGCAACAAGAGTAAAGGCAAAGATCTGCTTGGCCTTTGGAATGTTATAAATACTTCTAGAGGAATGTTCAAAAATGTGTTTGCAATCCAGGATTCCAGCCCTGTGAAATGAACATGTCTAGACAGAAGACTCTAAATTCCCAGGTTATCTCAGGGATACTCAATCTTGTCTTTCACTGTCCCGGGTTTCTTCCCAGGAATGCAATCCTTTGTCACTCTCAGGAAAATCAAAGAAGTTCTGTTGTGTTCGGGACGGGTGTGAACCAGCTTCATCATCAAGGGGATGTATGTCTGTGGCTATAATAATTGAGTCAGAAGAAAAATAAAATATTTGAAGGTCAAAGAAAGGCATAGTTCCATAGCATTTCATTTCCATTCCATTTCCAGTGGTCCAGAGGGCAGAACTTTATAGATACAAGAAAAATCGAGAGAAGATTTATTTTGTCATGTATTTTAAGCCTAGAAACTCCCTTCTGTTGGCTGACTTAAGGGTATTTCACAAAAGCTGTCTTGGAATTTATATACTTTTGACAATATTTCTCAATTTATCTTAATGACTCCCTCCCCTCTCTCCTTCCTTCCCTCTCTTCTTTGAAATATTCTAAATCATGCTTCTTAGTTTCCAGCCATCTGAGGGGATATATGGATTTCTCAGTCTGATTTTATTGCCTAGCTGAAGTCAGTATGTGACCAAATAATACAATGAGAAGCTGATAGCAGCCTCTCGCTGGACTTTGTCAAAGTCTCGTGTACTCTGTGGTTTCGGTTCCACATGAATTTTCTTTTGTATTGTGGTTCTACACTCTCATTTGCAGATGTGGCTCTTTGGTGTCTGAATAAACAGCAAAACCAGGAAGGTTCCTGCCCAGCTTCTGACCAGAAGCTATCAGAAAACACAGGAAACACAGGAAGGTCACTCCATAGCTCACCCTTCTACCCAGAGGATGTCTTAAGGTCCTCATTATGCGATGTCATTTCTTACTTAGAGGAAAGAAACATCCTTGTCTCTGATGCTTCCAGGGCACAGAATAGATCATGTACAAACAGGCAATGTGAATCCTTCCTCCATTGGTGTCCGTTGACTCAGACCTGCCTTTGTCCAGGGACATTTCTCCTCAACTACCCTTTCTTAATCCTAAGTATAGAAACACTCAGCTTCAGTTTTGTTTGTTTTTTGTTTGTCTCACTCATTTCCTTCTGAAGATTCCTTAAGGTCAGAGAAATTTTGTACTAATAAATGGTATAGTTTGAATGAGTAATATCACACACAGGATTATCTGTGGAAGCCTTAGCCCCCATCTGGTGGCACCACTTGGGGAAGTGGTAGAAACTTTGGGAGTGGAGGTCATATCTTCGGGGGGGGGGGGGGGCACAACTTGTCCTTGTCCTTTTCCTCTGTGTCCTACTTCCAGGCCACCACAAATAGAATGGCATCTGCCAAACATTCTAAACACTGTGTTATTTTTGCTTTGTTTGAGGCCCAAAGCAATGGAATCAGCCAAACTCAGACTAAACCCTCCAAAATGTGAGCCAAAAATAAATCTTTCCTCTTTTAAAGTTTCTCCCAGGTATTAATTATAACATATAATTATATACTACAAAATACGTACTTCACTCTTATTGACCTGTGTTTTGTTAAAGAAGCCTCAGTCGGGCAGACGGAGCTGGGAGGCGCAGGCGCCGGCAGACGGAGCTGGGAGGCGCAGGCAGGCAACGACGGCTGCCACCGAGACTGGAGGGGACGAGCGCGGCGGCAGAGGTCGCAGGCGGCAGGGACCAGCGCGCAACACCGAGAGCAGATCGCCCCACTACAATTAAATCAAAGAGGTAGGCCTTTGGTTGGCGAGGGCCCTGGCAAACGGGGAGCCGGGACCGGTTCCGGAAAACCCTTCTTAGGGGTGAGAGGGTTCTTGGCCCCCAGCAGGAGCCAGGAAACAGAGCGAGGGCAATTAGTAAGAGAAGCCTCTGGCCAGCAGAGAAACCTGATCTGATTTTAAAAGACCAATTAGATAGCATTGAAAGGAGGAGATGGGCAGGCGCCAAGGCAGAACATCACCCATTAATCAGAAAAACAACATGAAAACACCAGATCCCAAAGATCTTACAACAGAAAGATTTGAACACCCTAACACAGAAGAAGTGGAAAAAATTGACTTTATGAAAGCAATAGAATCCCTTAAAAAATATGTAATAAACACCCTTATAGAAATGGATGAGAAGAATAACAAAAAGTTCGAAGAATTAAGTAAATATGTACATGAGACCCTGGGAAACCAAGAAAAAACGATCAAACAGGTAATGGAAACAGTGCAAGAATTGAAAACTGAAAGGGAAGCAAGGAAGAGAACACAAAGGGAAGAACAGCTGGATATGGAAAATCTAGGCCAACGAGCAGAGTCTACAGAAACAAGCATAATCAATAGACTACAAGAGATAGAAGAAAGAATCTCAGATGCTGAGGACACCATAGAGAAAATAAATGCACTGATCAAAGAAAACAGCAAAGCCAACAAATTCTCATCACAAAACATTCAAGAAATATGGGACACAATAAAAAGACCAAACCTAAGAATTATAGGAATAGAAGAAGGAGAAGAATCACAGCTCGAAGGCCCAGAAAATATTTTTAACAAAATTATGGAAGAAAACTTTCCCAACATAAAGAAAGTTATCCCCTTGAATATTCAAGAAGCATACAGAACACCAAACAGACTGGATCAAAGAAAAACTTCCCCTCGCCATATAATAATCAAAACACAAAATAGACAGGTTAAAGAAAGAATATTAAGAGCTGCAAAGGAAAAAGGCCAAGTAACCTATAAAGGTAAACCGATCAGAATTACACCTGACTTCTCTATGGAAACCATGAAAGCCAGAAGGTCCTGGATAGAGGTACTTCAAAAGCTAAGAGACCATGGATGCAAACCCAAACTTCTGTACCCTGCCAAGCTAGTGTTCACTATCAATGGAGAAAACAAGACATTCCAGGATAAGAACAAATTTAAACAATACGTAGCCACAAATCCAGCTCTACAGAAAGTAATAGAAGGAAAATCGCAACCCAAGGAATCCAACAATGCCAACACTGACTACAATAACTCAGGCATCTAGTGAACCTTCACCAGCACAACTCAAAGAAGGGACACACACACAAACTCTACTACCAAAAAAACAATAAGAATAACCGGAGTAAACAACAATTGGTCATTAATATCACTTAATATTAATGGTCTCAATTCACCTATAAAAAGGCACAGGCTAAGAGATTGGATACGAAAACAGGATCCAACATTCTGCTGTTTGCAAGAAACACATCTCAACCACAAAGACAGGCATCTACTCAGAGTAAAAGGTTGGGAAAAGGTCTTTCAAGCAAATGGTCCTAAGAAAAAAGCAGGTGTGGCCGTACTAATTTCCAACAAAACGGACTTCAAACTAAAATCAATCAGAAGAGATCGAGAAGGACACTTTATACTCATAACAGGAACAATTCATCAGGATGACATCTCAATTCTGAATATCTATGCCCCTAATATAAAAGCACCCACTTATATAAAAGAAATATTACTAGAACTCAAGGCAGACATCAAACCACACACACTAATAGTAGGAGACTTCAACACACCTCTCTCTCCAATGGACAGGTCAATCAGACAGAAACCTAATAGAGAATTAAGAGAATTACTGGAGGTAATGAAACAAATGGACTTAACAGACATCTATAGAACACTCCACCCAAATAGGAAAGAATATACCTTCTTCTCTGCAGCTCATGGAACCTTCTCAAAAATTGACCATATACTCGGAAACAAAGGAAGCCTCCACAGATACAAAAGAATATCAGTGTCCACCTGTGTCTTATCAGATCACCACGGATTAAAGTTAGAAGGCAACAACAATGCTGCCCCCAGAAAGCCGACAAACTCATGGAAACTGAACAATCAACTACTGAACCACACCTGGGTGAAGGAAGAAATTAAGAAGGAAATTAAAGTCTTCCTTGAATTTAATGAAAATAAAGAGACAACATACTCAAACCTATGGGACACGATGAAAGCAGTGCTAAGAGGAAAGTTCATAGCACTAAGTGCCCACTTAAAGAAAACGGAGAAAGCATACATTGGGGACTTAACAGCACACCTGAAAGCTTTAGAAAAAAAAGAAGCAGATGTGCCCAGAAGGAGTAGAAGACTGGAAATAATCAAACTGAGGGCAGAAATCAACAAAATAGAAACACAGAAAACAGTCCAAAGAATCAATGAAACAAAAAGTTGGTTCTTGGAGAAAATCAACAAGATAGACAAACCCCTATCCAAACTAATTAAACAACAGAGGGAGAACACGCAAATAAATAAGATCAGAAATGAAAAGGGGGACATAACCACAGACACAGAGGAAATTCAGAGAATCATTAGATCTTACTACAGGAGCCTGTATGCCACAAAACTGGAAAATACAAAAGAAATGGACATCTTTTTAGATAAGTACCATATACCAAAGCTAAACCAAGACCAGGTGAAAGATCTAAATAGACCTGTTAGTCGCGAAGAACTTGAAGCAGTTATCAAAAATCTGCCCTCTAAAAAAAGCCCAGGACCAGATGGTTTCAATGCAGAATTCTACCAGAACTTCCAAGAAGAGCTAATACCTATTCTCCTTAATGTATTTCACAGTATAGAAACAGAAAAGTCATTGCCAAATTCCTTTTATGAAGCTACAGTTACCCTGATACCAAAACCACACAAAGACCCAACCAAGAAAGAGAACTACAGGCCTATCTCACTCATGAATATCGACGCAAAAATTCTTAATAAAATACTGGCAAACCGAATTCAAGAACACATTAGAAAAATTATCCATTATGATCAAGTAGGCTTCATCCCAGAGATGCAGGGCTGGTTCAACATACGCAAATCTATCAATGTAATCCACCATATAAATAAAATGAAAGAAAAAAACCATATGATCATTTCATTAGATGCTGAAAAAGCATTCGACAAAATCCAACACCCCTTTATGATAAAGGTATTGGAGAGACTAGGGATACAAGGGTCATACCTAAATATAATAAAAGCTATTTACAGCAAACCGACAGCTAACATTAAATTAAACGGAGAAAAACTCAAAGCCATCCCACTAAAATCAGGAACAAGACAAGGATGTCCACTCTCTCCATACCTCTTCAATATAGTGCTTGAAGTTCTAGCAATAGCAATAAGACAACATAAGGGGATCAAAGGGATTCGTATTGGAAAGGAAGAAGTTAAGCTTTCGTTATTTGCAGATGATATGATAGTATACATAAGCGACCCCAAAAACTCTACCAAAGAACTCCTACAGCTGATAAACACCTTCAGTAATGTGGCAGGATACAAGATCAACTCGAAAAAATCAGTTGCCTTCCTATACAGTAAGGATAAGGAAACAGAGAGGGAAATCAGAGAAGCATCACCTTTCATGATAGCCACAAAGAGCATAAAATATCTTGGGGTAACCCTGACCAAGGAAGTGAAAGATCTATATGACAAGAACTTTAAGACTTTGAAGAACGAAATAGAAGAAGACACCAGAAAATGGAAGGATCTCCCTTGCTCTTGGATTGGGAGGATCAACATAGTAAAAATGGCAATTCTTCCAAAAGCAATATATAGATTCAATGCAATCCCCATCAAAATCCCATCAAAATTCTTCACAGATCTGGAGAAGACAATAATCAACTTTATATGGAAAAATAAAAAACCCAGGATAGCCAAAACAATCTTATACAATAAAGGAACGTCTGGAGGCATTACCATCCCTGACTTCAAACTCTATTACAGAGCTACAGTATTAAAAACAGCTTGGTATTGGCATAAAAACAGAGAAGTCGACCAATGGAACCGTATAGAAGACCCTGACTTTAATCCACAAACCTATGAGCAACTGATTTTCGATAAAGGAGCTAAAACTATACAATGGAAAAAAGAGAGCATCTTCAACAAATTGTGCTGGCAAAACTGGATTTCAATCTGTACAAAAATGAAAATAGATCCATGTCTGTCACCATGCACAAAACTCAAGTCCAAGTGGATTAAAGACCTCAATATCAGTCTGAACACACTGAACCTGATAGGAGAGAAAGTGGGAACTACACTACAACAAGTGGGCACAGGAGACCGCTTCCTACGTATAACATCAGCAGCACAGACAGTAAGGGCCTCATTGAATAAATGGGACCTCATGAGACTGAGAAGCTTCTGTAAAGCAAAGGACACTGTCGCTAAGACAGAAAGGCAACCCACTGACTGGGAGAAGATCTTCACCAACCCCGCAACTGACAAAGGTCTGATCTCCAAAATATATAAAGAACTTAAGAAACTAGACTGTAAAAGGCTAATCAACCCAATTATAAAATGGGGCACTGAGCTGAACAGAGATCTCTCAACAGAAGAAGTTCAAATGGCCAAAAGACACCTAAGGTCATGCTCAACTTCCTTAGCGATCAGGGAAATGCAAATCAAGACAACTTTAAGATACCATCTTACACCTGTCAGAATGGCTAAAATCAAAAACACCAATGATAGCCTATGCTGGAGAGGTTGTGGAGAAAGGGGTACACTTATCCATTGCTGGTGGGAATGCAAACTTGTACAACCACTCTGGAAAGCAGTGTGGCGGTTTCTCAGAAAATTTGGGATCAACCTACCCATGGACCCAGCAATACCACTCTTGGGAATATACCCAAGAGAGGCCTTATCATGCAACAAAAATATATGCTCTACTATGTTCATAGCAGCATTGTTTGTAATAGCCAGAACCTGGAAACAACCTAGATGCCCCTCAATTGAAGAATGGATGAAGAAAGTATGGAATATATACATATTAGAGTACTACTCAGCAGTAAAAAACAAGGACTTCTTGAAGTTTGCAGGCAAATGGATGGAAATAGAAAACACTATCCTGAGTGAGGTAAGCCAGACCCAAAAAGAGGAACATGGGATGTTCTCACTCATATTTGGTTTCTAGCCATAAATAAAGGACATTGAGCCTACAATTCGGGTTCTTAGAGAAGCTAAAGAAGAAGGAGAACCCAAAGAAAAACATATAGGCATCCTCCTGAATATTAACCTTCATCAGGCGATGAAAGGAGACAGAGACAGAGACCCACATTGGAGCACCGGACTGAAATCTCAAGGTCCAAATCAGGAGCAGAAGGAGAGCGAACATGAGCAAGGAACTCAGGACCGCGAGGGGTGCACCCACACACTGAGACAATGGAGATGCTCTATCGGGAACTCACCAAGGCCAGCTGACCTGGGTCTGAAAAAGCCTGGGTTAAAACCGGTCTCACTGAACATAGCGGACAATGAGGACTACTGAGACATCAAGAACAATGGCAATGGGTTTTTGATCCTACTGCATGTAGTGGCTTTGTGGGAGCCTAGGATGTTTGGATGCTCACCTTACGAGACCTGGACGGAGGAGGGTTTTCCTTGGACTTCCCACGGGACGGAGAGCCCTGATTGCTCTTTGGGCTGACGAGGAGGGGGAATGGATTGGGGGAGGGGGAGGGAAAGGGGAGGCGGAGGTGGGGAAGAGACAGAAATATTTAATAAAGAAAGAAAGAAAGAAAGAAAAAAAAAAGAAGCCTCAGTCATGAACTCTGAAATATATATAAAAAAATCTTAGCCCATATACATGCAGAAATGAGTTACAAATGATAGACACAGAGAGGCAAACATCATAAACTTTTCATTTCAACCATCTATAAGTGTACAATTCAATGACATCAATAAGGGTTTTATAATCTCTTACTTTAATTGACAGGTTCCAATGGATTCTTTTAAAAATTAATACTACAGGGTCACTCAAATCTATGCCCTTTTTAAACTTTTTCTGCTGTTTTTCTACTTATTATTTCAAAGAGTATAAATCTTATTTTAATTCCATGATTTTTTTCTAAAAATTTAGTATTCTGCACCATATATTTGCACAGTGGGTTTCAGGAGTGATTATTATATATCCTAGAAGTTAATCATCTTGTCAGGACATAATTGTCAGTAGTACGTCTTGGCCTTGAGTTTCAGGCTAAAGAAAGTGGCCCGTGTAGCAGGGGCCACAGTATCGGGTTTCTTTCCCTTCTCATGGGTGGTCATGTGAAAGTAACTGAACCACATGGGAGAAGAGGGACTTCTGTGGAATGAAAAGCAAAGGCTGAGTTTTCTATGATTCAGCTGTCCTGTGGGAGGGCTGTGCTCTCTCCTCCCTGGCAGTCAATTTTCCTCCTCACAGATAACACGGCCCCCTGCTCCTTCCCGTGACTCTGAGTCATCATGCCGGTGGCAAGGCATATGGTACTTCACAAGACATGGTCTTCTTTCTTTTGCCTTTCATGTTTGTATTGTTTTCAGTCACCAGAAAATTTATTCTATTTTTTTTTTCTGTCTCTGCTACTTCTCTCCCAAGATGGCTTGGCTCCTCTGGTGTGCTCGGGTCCTCATGCTTGAGTGGTGAGTGTTTTGTCCACAACGGCATTTTCCCAACCCAGATTCATATTTTTAAGGAATGAAGCATCCAGCATGGCAGTAGCCAGCAGTCCCAGTTCCATGGACTTGTAACGCTGAGACAGGAGGGTTGTTTTACAGGAGGGTTGCTTTAGGAGCTGGGCATATATCCAAAGGATGCACAATCAAACCACAAGGACATTTGCTCAACTATGTTCATAGCAACATTATTTGTCATAGCCAGAACCTGGAAACAACCTAGATGCCCATCAACTGAAGAATGGATAAAGAAAATGAGGTACAGTTATACAACAGAGTATTAGTGCGCGTTTTTCAAAAGAGCATGGCAGTGAGGTAGATGCAGGAAACAGAATTGTTTGTGAACCACGGCAGAGAACCCCTAACTCTCCCTTTGAAGGGCAAGGAGACGAATGGAAGACCTGTTCTCAGTTGAAGCCAGCCAGGGACAAAAGCTCTCTGACCAAGCAAGGTCCTTCCCTCTCCCTGCCTTTTCACTCACTCACATTCCACTCTTTTTCTTTCTTTTTTTTTGTTTTAATTTTAAAAATTTACTTTTCACTTTACATACCAGCCCCAATTCCCCCTACCTCACTGCCATGCTTTATTGAAAAAACGTCTCTATCTCCATAGCAGATACACACACACATGCGCATGCACACACATGCACATGCACACACTCATGCACACACACATACATACACATACTCAGGCACGCACACACACGTACATACACACACACGCTTTATTACTTGAAACGTTTGTTGATGCTTCTAAAAATCTATCCGGTTCTACAAAATATGCCTTCCTGTCACAGGAAGGCATGGACACCATTAAATTCTCTGGGTCTGACAGGAGGTGGTAGAAACCAATATTTGTCTCTCCATGTCTTTGTGAGTCCTTCCTCACCCTATGGTAAGAATTCTCCTGCACTTACTCGATAACCTCAGAGATTTGCTCCGCAAGCCCATGAATCTCCCTGCTAAAGTTTATGGCTGTGTGTAGGAAGGTTCTTTTGGATCACTTTAGTCTCTGTTTTCAGTGTGACAATGCACACGTCACAGTAAATGTGCCAGCTTAACCCTTCACCCCTAACTGGTGGAGGCAGCCAGAACCTGCCCTCCTGAACATGACTCTGGGCCTGAAGATTACTCTGAGATGAATTGTGAGAGTCAGAAGACATTGTAGAACCTCTGAACATTAGAGAAGCGACTTTTATAGAGAAAACAGTTAGGCAGGACATCTCCATTGGGAAGTGTCTCCGCCCCAGGGAGGGAGGGAGGGTCTCGGTCCTTACAGGCTTCTCACTGGGGAAGGCGTAGGGCCCTTTCCACTGTTGACGGTGATTCTCTGTCTCCTTTTCACTCAGTCATGCCCATAGTCATCATCTTCTTCTTCCTCTTCCTCCTCCTCCTATCTGAACTGTTTTCTTGGTTTTGTTTGATACCTAAACCTTGTGCGTTTTTTCTGTTACTCATTTCCTAGGTCTCTCCCACACCATTAGTAGATAGATGTAATTGTAACACTCTGTTTTTCTCTGCTCAGTCTATCCTTTGGGTAGGTGTCCCAGTTGGGAACTTAGAAAAGTGAAAAGAAGTTTCTCACCCACCAGAGTTCAGTGATCTGGTGCTCGGCAGCCCTACAGACTCGCGATCCATCACTGCCAGCCTGCACGAAACCCCTTCCTCTTGGACCCCTGGGAGCCCACACCCAAGAGTATTGACTCCCACCCTCCTCCTGCCTGGAAGAACATCTTTCTGCTTTCTGCCCTCTGGAGTTACTCTACCCCAGGCACTTCACCTGGCAACAATCTTTTGTTTTCTTTCCATGCATAGCTGATTTCATTCACTTAGAGACCAGAAATATGGGACCCCAAAGTATTTACTTCTTACAATAACATCCCCTGGTTCCTCCCCCCCCCCCCC
>NW_026067979.1:4300997-4312001 GCF_014885135.2 Alexandromys fortis | reverse complement strand
CCCCCCCCCCCCCCCCCGCCTAGAAGCATATTGGAATTTCCTTCGTTTTAAAGTCTAGCTAATACCCATTGTCTTAGAGTTCCTATTGCTGTGATGAAACACCACAACCAAATGTAAGTTGGGGAGGAGAGGGTTTATTTAGCTTATCCTTCCACATCATAGTCCTAATTTAATACTTCAACTTTGAAAGACAGTTTCTATGGACATAGAGTTATTATTTATAGTGGCTTGTTTTTGTTCTCTCTCTCTCTCTCTCTCTCTCTCTCTCTCTCTCTCTCTCTCTCTCTCTCTCTCTCTCTCTGTCTCCCTCCCCTTCAGGCTTTCTGACTTTTCCTGCTAGCTCCCCGTCTCATTTCCTGCCCTTCTGATGTCATCCATCAGAACCAAACCACAAGGTTCACAGACTTTGAACTAACCTCTAGAAATTAAAGCTAAGGAAACCTTTTCTCTATATGAAGTACTTTGTATCAGGTTATTTGATGAAAGTTAGGAAAACAAAGGCATGATACATTTACAGAAACTTCGTTGCCAGGAAGTCTAGCAGGTTAAATGGTCCCTTTCTCCTTCATAATTAATTACTTGCCTACAGGGTCGATGGATGTGGAAACTTCAGAATCTTTTGCTCATCAAAATCTTGCCTGCCACTTCCTGCATCCCATGATCAAGTTTGCCTGAGTCAGCTGTGACTAAGCAGGAGGTAGAAAGGTTCAGACTATCATGCGTTTTCATGTCATCAGCATGAAGTTTTCCTAAGAGTTAAGAAGCTTTAGCTTCTGTGTAGATACTCTTTCCCTCTGTCATTCCCCCTGCTTCCGTCTGTCCTGTGGACTATGAATTCTTTTCTCTCCTGTGGCCATTACTACCCTATGAGCTATTCTGTTGAGGTATCCCATTCTAGTTGTATAAACTAATCACCAGTCTTTAAGAGTGAAAGTGAGATACAGTTGTCTATGCTACCCTTTCCGGCTTTAGTTAATTTTAAAATAGGTGCTGCAAATATCATTAGGAAAAGTTTAAGACAATTGAAATAACAGTCATTTTTATTTCAACTGAGGAATTTCTCCTCAAAGCTTTTGAGAGTGGCTTAACCTTCTGATCCTTTTCTTCTTGCTCCTATGTCTGGATTTCACTTCTATTCGGACACTGAACCTTGGATCAAGCTTTGAGAGTCGCGCGACCCTCTAGTTTGCTCATGTGCTATGTGTATGTCCAGATGCAAACAAGTGCAGATTGTGTTTCTGCATCTATGGCGTGACAGAGAAGTCAACACTATCTCTGTCTCGTGTGGATGGTTAGCGACCTGTCTCTAGAGAGCTGTGCTGCCTGTGGCTAGTCTGGCCTGCAGCCACAATCCTCCAACAGCTGCGCCCACTTGCTCATAACTCTTCAAAAAGATTTTCGTCTCTGATATGGAAGGCAATAAAGATGGCTGTTTGTTCTGTGCTTGCAAATGTCACTGCACAAATAGGTTGAAGTAAAAACTTGTTCTGAGTCACAATGGTTTTGAACTATTACACTAAGAAAATTAATATATTGATATCGACAAGGTTAATGTCCCCAAACACCTGACTGATCCTTACTTCAAGAAGCAGCAGCTGTGCAAGCCCAGGCACCAGGAGGACAAGATCTTTGACACAGGGAAGGAGAAATACAAGATTACAGAGCCAAGCAAGGCTGATAAGAAAATTGTGTCCTTACAGATTTGCCAAAAATCAAACCTGTTCCTCAGCTCCGGGGCTACCTACAATCTCAGTTCTCTCTGACAAATGGGATGTATCCTCGCAAATTGGTTTTCTAAATTACTAACAACCTAATTAGACAGCTTCATATGTTAAAAAAGAAAGAAAGAGAAAAAGAGAGAGGGAGAAGGGAGGAAGGAAGGAAGGAAGGAAGGAAGGAAGGAAGAAAGAAAGAAAGAAAGAAAGAAAGAAAGAAAGAAAGAAAGAAAGAAAGAATTGGCTATAGATCTTCTCTGAAGTCTAATAGAATTATGTTATGAATCCATCTGTTCCTGAACTTTTTAGTTGGAAGGTCTTTTATTACTCTCCTAAAGCCACCTCCCACGATACATCTAACCTTTCCACCCACACAGTTCTACCCCAACACTACAATTTTGGACAAGGATATAAAAGCCGCACATCAGTTTAGTCTCCTCTGTCCACCAAAACCATTTCCAACCTGCAGGCCCGATCAGATAATATCAGACAAAAGCTATTTTCTTTTGCTCCAACCTGTACTGACTGTATCAGACACAGAACTTAATAAAATTCCACTCACTCAGATCTTATTGCAAAAGCACCAATATGAAAGATCAAGCCAGTATCTCCCCTGCAAAACTTACCAGTCCTATAGAAACGTTCACCAGGGAGCCCATGTTACTGAACCCTGAATGAATCCACGGCGCCAGTTTCTGACGCAAATGACGTGAGAGTCTTTGTTTAGTAAGCTTAAGTTCAGACCACAAACTTCCAACACCCTAACTTAGTGGGTGAGGAGAGAGTGCTGCCCCAGCCTGGAGAAAGGAGAGCTTTTAAAGGGGAAATGCTACAGTTAAGGGAATCCATGTCTTGGCAACTCAGGATTAGGCAGGGGGAATACAGATAAGAAGATTCTGAAACCATTGGTCAGTTTTGGGGTTTGAAATCCCAATAAAGAACCATAAGTAATTGACAAGGTATCTGCAAGGGCAGGATGTCTTCAGAGACATCTGGACCTCATTAACTTTCATGACCTTGCTCCTTAGCTCCTTAATTAGGAGAGGAAGGCAAGAAGGGTCCTGGCAGAATCCTAAGGGTCTATTGCAGGGCAGTCAGGGGTGGCTCAAACTATAGAGGTCCAAGCTAGATCTGGCCGGTTTGGGAGGATCCATGAAGGGGAAGCTCAGCCAGAGCCACTGGGCCAGACCCTGGAGAAGATGTGCAGCATCTGACCAGCTAGAGAGGTCACCTGAGGCCTTTAATTACAACTTCCCAAAAAGGCGTTTGGGAGGTGTGAAAAGGGGCCTAAGAAATCCTGAAGATGAGGCCAGGAGGGAGGAAGAAGGTTGGCAGTATGTGCACAATGCCACAAGCCAGGTGGAGTCCTGGGCATCACAGAGAACTGCGTGACACTGCTGTGGTTTCCACAGACGTGGGTCTAAACCCACCTCCACACACGGGGCTGTGCGAGTATCTGGTGGGAGCTGCAGGCGCCATTGAAGGACTGGTAACGCGGTGAGGGCATTTCTATGAAGAGCGCGCCAAAAATGCAGGAATAGTCCAGCGATAAGCAAGGGCTGAGAAAGCAGTTGTGCTGGTTCCAGGGCGCTCTACTCAGAGCCACTGGCAGTGCCTTCAGATAATCCCTGAAGTGCTACGTGAGTGGGCAAGGACAGAGTTCTTGAGAGCGGAAGAAGATTGAGTTCTTGCGGGCGGGTGCCGCAATGAGGAGGGGCCAGGAAGGGACGTTCAGGGTCTCCCTGCACACACGCTGGGGAAGGAGAGCCAGGAAGACTGCCTGACTACAGCACCCCTTCAGGACAACAGTTCAGGGACATCTGAAACACCTGGCAGGCATGCAGCCACACTGCCCACAAGCCGCTTTCAGCAGGTTGGGGCCGGCGCGCGGTGAGGGTTGGGGGGAGGTGGCTCCTTTCTAAACCAAAGGAAAAGGCATACGTCCTTTAGTTCACCTGAATACTGGTGAAATGACAGTGAAGACCACCCAATGACCTCAGAAAGTCCTCTGGACAGTCAGGCAATGTGTAGGACAGCCAAGAGGTAAGACACTAGAGACGCACGTTCTCCCACACAAGCCAGCCGCTAGGCGGCACTGCAAACTCCGGGGGCTGGCTCCCATGAAGGGGGCTGCTCAAGCAGTTTGCTGTCGCAGAGACTGTGACCTGACCGGGAGACTCTGTGCTTCAGCAAAATCCATTGCTGCTTTGCTCCTGTCGAGCTCCCATTTGCTGTCATGAAGCCTCTGGCTAATCTGGAAAATACCCAAGCATGGAGGTGTGGTTGCAGGCCAGCTCAGACAGCCAAACTTCTGGGAAAATTTTGAAAATAATAATTTTTAAAATAGCAATGTTTTTCTCCTTAAGAAGACTATTTGGCGTGAGTAAGCGGGATGTAAATTACCCTGTCTTCAAGAGGAACCATTTATTTCTCCAAAAAATGTGTGACCCCAAGAAGTTCCAATCCACACTGGCGCTGACTGGGGAGCCCATTGGAGGGCACTACACTGGCCACCACCGCACGGTTTAAGGAGGTCAGAGGAAGCAGTGAGCAATCCAGATGTCATTGTCCCCAGTAGCCCAGTTATGCGTGGCTTTATCAGTCTCTGGGGCACAGGACAGGCAGAGGTGGGAAAGCTCTGAGTGGGGTAGATGGAGTCCATGTATCACCTCCATCACGCTCGGCCAGCAATTGGTCCAACTTTCTGAGCGTTGATGGAATTGGCAGTGCCTCAGTGAATCAGGAGGGCTTTAGGCTGGGGTGGGGGGGAGCCTATGCTGCAAACATCCTAGACCCGGTAGGCGTGGTGACTCACAGAAGAGGATTCAACAGGTAGGCCCAACCCTAGGACCATGCTTCCATAGACAGACTGGCAATGGCAACGATGATGTAGAGCATGCAAGAGTGGACGTTACCCTAACATCCAAATGGGCATCGTATCACAGGAGGTGTCCTTGCTGCCACTGTCCTGAGCACCAGGGTGGGCTCAAAGAAAGACTTCTGATCCTGAGGGGCAGTCACACTGGCAGCAGATCCAGGAGAGATGGGAGCTGAACTGAGGCTGGGCCATGAAGTCGTTCATGGGCGCAATAATAAGAGCTGCTTGAGATCTGTTTAAACCAAACCCACCTTGCCCCCACTTCTACCCGCTGCCCACATGATGGGAAGCAATCCTGAACCCCGAGAGCAAGGGTTCGCTCCATCACAAACTACCCCCTTTGTGATAGACACTTTCCAGGCTGAAGGGACAAAGGAACAAATGGCACTGCACACATCAGGGAACTCATCTGGTAAAGAATCCCAATGGTGGCGCACAGTTAATCCCAGCACTCGGGAGGCAGAGACAGGCAGATCTCTGTGAGTTCATGAAGTTCATGACCAGTCTGGTCCTCAAGAGCTAGTTCCAGGACAAGCTCCAAAGAAACACAGAGAAAGCTTGTCAAAAAAAAAAAAAAAAAAAAAAGAATCTAAAACTAGACAGAACACGCAAGGTCCTGGGGACCACCCAGAATGCTTTAAAGAAAGGAAAATGTATAACTAGAAGTTAAGTTTTCTTTTGTTTTTGTTTGTTTTGTTTTCCAAGACAGGGTTTCTCTGTGTAGCCCTGGCTGTCCTTGGCTATCCTGGAACTCTTTCTGCAAACCAGGCTGTCCTCAAACTCAAGAGATCCACCTACCACTGCCTCCTGAGGGCTGGGATTAAAGGGGGTGTGCCACTACCACCCAGAAAGAAGTTGATTCTTTAAGGACAGACACACTGCACATCGTTGTCTTAGCAGGGTCTCAGGACCTGGAATCCTTTGTGCACTGACCCATGACAGACGCAGTAAGGACTTGCCTGGCCAGCAAACACATTTTGGTCTGCTGCCTTCTGGACGGTGTAATACTACACCTCGGAAAACAAGTGAGGGGGTACGTGAAGCTGGAGAGGGTCCTGAGGTGAGTGGAATACTAGCTGCAGAGGGTAAATGGATTCATCGAGGTCACAGTAAACAAACTACAATTAGTGAGACCAGAAAAGAAAGATAATGTAAGAACACCTCCACCCCTAGACAACAAAGAGGACCCTAAGAGAGACATACATGGATCTAATCTGCATGGGAAGTAGAAAGAGACAAGATCTCCTGAGTAAATGGGGAGCATGGGGATCATGGGAGAGAGTAGAAGAGGAGGGGAAAGGTAGGGAGGGGGTTGGAGAAAAATATATAGCTCAATAAAAACAATTTTAAATAAAAGACCACCTCCATGAATGCCAAGTGTCTACTCAAAGCAAGTCTTAGCAGGAGTGGGGGAATTGTTTGCAGCAGGCAATCCCATGTCACAGGCTTTTAGTTCATGGATTCTGGTGCCCACCTTCATCCCCATCAATTTAATTTGCTTCCAAGATCACACGTAAACTATAACACGAGTGCTGCCAGATTCCCGGGGCATTTCTTCTTTCCACCTGCCTTAGCAGCAGTCTTTAACTGCTTTAATTGAACTCTTGCTTCACATACACAGAGTTGTAAGGGAAACACTGACCCTGCACAGAAGAGATTTCTAGGCCTGTGTCCGTTCGTGGACTAAAGATAGATTGGGCCATGGAGCTTGTTTTCAAAATTTGGCACAGTATTAAAAAAAAAAAAATCAGTACCCAGCTCAGGAAAAGGGAAATCAGTCAACTATTTTTCATAAGCAGTGAACTTTGAACTTTCGGTATTAAATTTTTTTTCCTCCCAGAAATAACAGCAATTTTGTTCACTTTGAAAAAAAAAAAAACCCTGTTTGGAAGGACCTCATATTTTAATAGAAAAAAAGAAAAATCCCTACTTTTCAAGAACTATAATTTTGAGTGTCCCTGGGGAACTTGGAGTTGAAAGCCAAAAACAGGAAATTTCGAAGCTCAGGGAAAAATTGGCAGGGCCCCTCAGAGTGTGGACCAACAGCTCTGTGCTAAGGGATAAACAGAAAGTCGAGAGTCTTTGGAGCCAGAATTCCAGAGAGGACTGGAGTTTCCGCCCCAACTCTGCCGGCACCAAAACAGAGTGGACTCCCTCGCTGCTGGGGAAGCACGTTGCACTGAAGGCCAACAAAAGCCAAACCAAAGCCCTGCTGGAGATTCACCTCAAGTATGGTCGTCTAAGGTACGGCTCAGTTTACTCTGAGCAAAGAGATGCATGAATTATGAAAAATAAACCAATTTGGATTTTCTTTTGCTAGTGTCTCCCTCTGGAAACCAGCCTGGCTTTGACTTCAGAATCCTCCTGCCTCATCCACGGGAGTTCTATCATGGGTTTGCAGCCCCACACTTAGCTCCTCAATCCCTTTTCATCTTCAGCAAGCACCGAGGGATTAGTATAAGGATGATAAGAGTGATTTAGCTTTTAAACAAGATAAACTAAATATTTGAATTCTACACACATCTCCATCAGGGCCTGAAGAGATGACTCAGCGGTCAGAAGCAGGTACTGCTCTCCTGCTTTGTTCCGAGCTCCCACCTGAAGCTGCAGCTGCTTTCAACTGCCCATCACTCTAGCAGATCCAACGACATCCCCTTCCGGTCTCTGTGGGCAGATGTGTATACATGAAACATATAAATTCTCTCTCTTTCTGTCTTACGTGTGCATGCACGCGTGCGTGCGCGTGTGCGCGCACACACACACACACACACAGAAATTTATTTTTATCATTTCATGTGTATGAGTGTTTTGCCTGCACGTGTGTCTGAGGTGCCTGGTGCCTGAAGAGGTGATGAGCCTCCATGTGGGTGCTGGGAATGAAACCTGGGCCCTTTGTAAGAATGATAAGTGCTCATTATAATTTAGGCAAATCTCCACTCCCTAGAAGAGATAAGTCTTAAAGATAAAATAAAACACCTGTGTTCAACAAGGAAAGCAAAGTGCTGCTCACCTCGACTGGGCAAGTTGATTTTCCCTTGACTCTCAGGGCAAACCATGAGCATTTTTATTGTTTGACACTGACTTTTTTGGTTGTTGTTGTTATCATGGGATTTTAGTACATCAACTGTGAAGCTGAGAGAGATGACATAAACAGTACCTTAATACAGACAACATTAAAACTGCAAACCAGCGTCAAGCGGCTGAGGGTGGGAACGTTTCTGACTGCAAAGGTCTTGCAATTGCTCTGTTGACGAATTCCCTACTGCAAGCTAACCATCCTCGATCATCCTACTTTGTTGGTCTTATTTGTTTGATTTGGGAGGGGCAGAGAGAGGGGATGAGACCATCTGATGCCTTTTAAGGACCAACTCAACACGACAGACTTGAAAATTTCTATACCTGACCGCACATGACAGATTGCATCAAGATGCATGCAGATACTTCCTATAACTGAGGTTTCTACTAACTCTTCCACCCTGGGGACTGTCGGTTACACGTGGGAGTTGTTACTATTATTCTGTAAAGCAATAGTAGCTGCCCTTTTACAGGACCATGGCAGTCAAGAGTCTAAAGTAATGAAGCCAGGCAATGGTGGTTCATGCCTTTAATCCCTGCATTCAGGAGGCAAGGGACAGGTGATCTCTGAATTCAAGGTCAGTTTGTACTACAGAACAAGTTCCAGGACAGCAAGAACTATACAGAGAAACCCTGTCTTGAAAAAAAAAAAAAGAAAGAAAAGAAAAGGGTTTAAAATAATGAAATTTTAAATCTATTTCCTTCAGGTAAAGTAAGGCTCTTGAGATATGAAAATGAATGTCATGCTTAGTCTTGGGTTCTCTTTCCAAACTATCTCAACATGCAAGTGAGAATCTTCCAAAATCTGAAAACACTTCTGGTCTCAAGCATTACAAATAAGAGATGTTTACATGTGCTTAGTTCTGAAGGTAAAAAGACCAATGTATTTCCTCACTGTTACTGTGCTGCTCCCAACAGGGAGCTCGGCTGAACCTTTGGAATCTTCCTAAGGGTTTACCTAAAAAGTGGGTATTCTGTAAACTTCTACATCAAAAACAAAAGTTCTTGTTGAATTTTAGTTTAATGGAGAAAGCAGGAAAGTGTAATATTTACATATTTCTATTGCTTGATTTGTTATTTGATCTAGAGCTTCAATATTTAAAATAAGATATTAAGATGAATTATCTCACGTTAGGCAAAATTCAAAGCCCAGGTTCTGTGGTTTTTAATGTTGTGTGACTTCAAGTTAAAGCAGAAAAAAAAAAGGAAAGCATGTTTCTTTCTATAAGGAAGTCTTGCAGTATTGCCAACAAATAAACCGTGAGCCAAACAATACTTGAACCTGTGATCAATTATAACACTGATTACAGAAAATGACACAGGACAACACCAGCATACAGCCACACATTCATGGGATCACTGCATGCAGACATGATAAGTACATGCGTATGTACAACTATTAGTATTCATTACATCTGTGTAGCTGGAAAGGTCGAAATGACATGGACCAAACTAGTTGCTTATGGAAATCTTCGTCCTCTGTCTTTGGGTGAGCAATGATTTTCTAGAATTTCTGCAAAGAACAAAAAGACTGGCAGAGATAACCTATTTGCCTTCCAAGATATTCTGTTAGTAATTGGAGTGTGTCTGCTGTGTAAATGTGTCCAGTTGGTGGATTTAGCCAATTGGATCCCAGTTTGGTTTAGCTAATGGGGAATGGGGTTTGTTCCTGCGGGTCTCGGGGTAATCAAGATGACTCTCCATCTCTCCATCTTGACATGAGGACGATGTGGCTCCTTGAGTACTTATCTATAAACTCTCTCTCTCTCTCTCTCTCTCTCTCTCTCTCTCTCTCTGTGTGTGTGTGGGGGGGGGTGTCTTTGGAATCACCCTCTAACCTCAGGCATAGTTACTAGTCCTGGGATTCTACCATATGTATTTAGATGCCACAGGGACAGCCTTTCATATCTGACCACAGGCCACACAGTTGTGTATGTCTTCCATTGCTACCAGAAATGTAAGTGAAACATGGAGGCGATTCCTGTAGTTCATTTCCTGGAGCTTCTTTACCAGGTCTGTCTTGGGACTTCATTGACTGTGACCATTGAGAATAGACAGAGTCAAGGGAAACCCGCATTGCCCAAAGGAATTACCATAAAGTCAAGAGCTATGATTCTTCTGTTTTTCTTGGGACATTAAGTCATCCTGGAAGTCTTTTAAGTCCCTGGACCCTGAAATGAACTCACTTTCTATCTTATTTCCAATTTTAACTCATTTTCCCCATGGGCCTTCCTAATCAGTGAAGTTCTTTCTGTCCCAAGTTTGTCACATAGGCTGGGAGCAGAGGAGAATTTCTGGATATATGACATTATAACCGGCACAATAGTTCAGAGGATCCCATGTTTTTAAAAAGGAAGCAAAACAAAATTTCACTTTGTACCACGATGACGGAGCTGCCTGGGGCCTAGGCAAGATGAATTTCCAAATCAAAAGCTCTTCCCAATGCCACTCAATCTGGGGAGAATGGGCTGGGACTTGGCAGGAGACAGGGCATTGGGATGAGTTCCCTGAAGGGCATTGCTTCAAATCAATCTTCCAACAAGCACTACACTGCTATCACCTAAAAAGTCAAAAAGCAAGATTTTCCAAAGGACCAGAGCTGTGTTCTAGAAAGTAACTCATAAATATTGACAGGAATATCACCCCCACATGCTAAGAATTAACAGCATAAAATCAAATATTGGAACATCTGGTCAAAAATGACCAGAAAGAAGCAAAGCAACCCAGTAACAAAGACAATTATCAATCAGTAGATACAGACCCAGTTTAAAAAAAAAAAATAAACGTAGCAAAACTGGTCGGGCACAACACTTAGTGCCACTGTGACTGCAGAATGCAGGCTCGGGGGAGCATAGTGCCTACCAGATAAAGAGACACATGGAGTGGAGTGGATACAGACAATACAGGTGAATCACCACACTCTGAGGCCGAGTAAAAGAAGCCAGATCAAAGGGGGAAAGCACATACAATTTAACATGCATGTCACAAACCGTGAACGTCTGGAAAATGCAATATTGTGTATGAAGACAAAAATCAGATCTTTAGGTGCCTGAAAGAGAGGTGGCAGGATGTTGTGGCGGGGAATGGTTATATTATTTAATTACAAACTTCCTGGGTGTACATAACTCAAATCTGTATGCCTTTGGGGTGGCTATTCTTGGTTGTCAGTTTGACTGTTTGAAATCAACCGAAGTCTATGCAGCTAGATACTACTGTGAAGGACTTTCTTTTTTTTTTCTTTTATAAATTTATTTATTTATCTATTAAAGATTTCTGTCTCTTCCCCGCCACCGCCTCCCATTTCCCTCCCCCTCCCCCGATCAAGTCCCCCTCCTC
>NW_026067979.1:4167848-4300351 GCF_014885135.2 Alexandromys fortis | reverse complement strand
ATACTTTCTTGTGAAGGACTTTCTTAAACAAATTATCTGAAGCAAGAAGACCCACATTAGACTCTGATGGCAACCCAAAATAAAGGACATGAAAGAAGGAAACTTTACGTTGTGCCTGCTTGCCCTCACCCTGGCTGTCAAGTTCATTTATCCTGTTGCTTCTGCACTCTTTCAATAGTGTTAGAACTAGCTTCTTTGGGGGGCCAGTGTAGAGTGAGGATCAGCAGTTGTCTAGGACTCCAGCACCAGATCAGCTCGTCTTAGACATCCAACTTAATGTCCTGAACAACTACCAGAGTCTGAGCCCTGTAAGCATGAGATTGGTGGAGTACCCATGCAAGTACTGCTTTAACATATGTATTTATTCTCATGACTCTATTATATTCGAGAGTCATGAGTGATGCAACTATAATAAACGTTTAGTGTGTGTGTGTGTGTGTGTGTGTGGTGTCAGAGAGAGAGAGACAGATAGAGGGGAGAGAGAGAGACAGAGAGAGAGAGAGAGGAGAAAGAGAGAAAAAGAGCATGCTCACGCCACAGTGTGGATGGGATCAGAGAACAACTTCTACCATGTGGGTTCTGGAGATCACACTAAGGTCATCAGGCTTAGTGGAAACCACCCCCAACTGCTGAGCCATCTCAGCAGCCCGTCCAGTTTATACACTTTCAATGACCACAGCTGACTTGCGTATGTCAAGTATACGTCAATAAAACGATGTGTTCCTTTACAATTTTATTAACTGAGAAAAGGCTGCCTAATATCTTTCCACTCTCAAAACCCTATCATGTACTCTCCACAGGGCCATGATCCAGCAAGAGGAAGGCAGGGCTTGCCAAGGATGCTCATGAAGATGTCACTTCTTTCGCCCAGCCGTCTTTCCCATTTCAAGCATTTGGCTAAACCAACCCCACAGACATAAGTCCTAAGTGCCTGACTGGAAGCGTGGAAACTCAGCTAGAAACTGGAAACTCAACCGTACAAAATCATCACAGAAATAGTTTTATTTTCTTTTTTAGGATATAGTTCCTGACATTTTTTTAACAAGTTTAATGTTACCGTGACCAGGTTTTTCCTAAATTCTGACAAATTGCAATCCATAGTTATCTTAGATCCAGTTGGTAGCCTGTGACTATCACTCAGTTGAAACCCATGGCACCTGGATTATCCCCAGCCCATGTTTACCTCTGAATATTCATTATTCCCATTAGTTGGTCTTTGGATCTGATCATCCAAAGATCCGAAATGCAAAATGGTTTTTGATAAAAGCAGTGTGTTGGTTGGATTTCAGATAAGCATACCCTAACAATGAGGCCTGAGAGTATGGAGCCCAGGGCATGCGGCTTCATTTGGGAGGACAGAGGATACAAGAGTCATTGCCAAGAAAGGGACTCAGAAAAGGGGGCAGGAAGAGATTTTAGAGGTAGGGGAACAGCTAAGGACTCCTTCATGACACAGTGGCTGCTCTGTCGATAACAGCAGTCACAATGGTAAAAGTTCTCCTGAAGGCTGAGGGGCATCAGTAGGAAAAAGAAAAAGAAGCCAGCAGGAAAACTGAGGCAAAGATGGACTCCCCACTGCAGAGGTAGCACAGTGACCCATTCCAGCAAGCATGGGGACTAAAAGGATACATTGGTTTCTCCCAAACACTAAGGGAAATGTGTGACATCATATGGGGAGCCTATATAAACAGAATCAAGAAAAAAAAAAAAAGCCCTCCATGGGAAGAGATAGTTACATGTATTGAACCACAGCATTGCAGGTCCTAAATCTTCTTAGGTTCTTCCCCCCCCCCCACTCCCTTCACTCATAAGCAAATACATTCATTCATAGGAATGTCTGTGCTAAGGGCCAGAATCAAAGGAGTTGATAAGAAAAAAAAAACCCTATAATTCAGGCAGGCTTTTACACATTTACACTGATCACGGAAACAGCAAGTGTGCAAGCTGATTTGGCTCACACCAATCATTTGTAAAGTAAGCAACTGTAGGAAGACCACGCCAGGAGGGGAGCTAGAAGCAAATGAACAGCCCTATCAGACACAGGCAACCCCCTTTTAACTCACTTTCTGGATCCACTGAAGCCTGAACCAGTGAGGCTATAGGTGTTTATCTTTGGAGTGTGTCTGAGTCCTGGGAAGGAAACATTTTCATTGGCAGGGACTGTCTTGGGGTTCAGTGCTAAGTATCCCCTATTAGATGAGAGGATGGGAAACTCGGCGCGAAGATGAAGACCAGAAACGGAGAAGGGAGGGTACGAATCACCTGTGGCTGCCGGTTCTCTCTGCATTAGCAGCGGCCATCAATAAAGCCGGCGTACTTTCAACTGAAGAGACAACTACATTAACGGAGCTCCGCGAGCCACTTTGGTGAGCATGAATAATGTTTTCAGTTAACAACCTAAAGGACTGCATCTCCATTATCGGGAGGGTTTTTAAAATTTATTCCCTCAAGCATTACCGAAAGCATCTCCAAGCCAGAGAGGTCTGGAGACTTCCGCAGGTACAATCAAGCCATGAATAATGTACACGACTCAGGTTGGCCCTTCCTTTCATAGTTCCTCTCCAAAAGGGCCATACATCACCTCAGTAAAAGTGCATTCTTTTTTAAACTCTTATCTAAGTTACATCTCTGTGTTTTTGACTCCACGCCACTGATACGGAGGGAGCGAAATCAGGGCCCTGCTCTGCAATGTCATCGCCATGTGCTCAGCACTCAGTACTTCTAGCAAGAGGAGGCTCCCCCAAAGTAGGAGAGCAAACATTATCTTCTCCTTTCTCCGAAAAGCTCACTCTCTGTGTTCTGACCCAGGTCTATAGTCATAGGAACTGATTTTCTCTAATGAGTCCTTTCTATAGAAGATGGCATGGGAAGGGGGCAACAGTTATAATCTACCGAGGGCCTGGTATATAAGGGAGTCTCTTTTAATAAATACTCAAATGTAACCATGCATGGTTTATCCTATTTTCTACACTCTACCAACTGGGTCCTGTTCTCCATATGGTGCTGGGTTTGCAGGTGTACAAATGGAAGTGTAAGGAACCCTGGAGGTTATGCAGATTTTCATAGAGGTTTGCACAGGGGTTACAGGAAGCTGCTAAGAGCACTTAGCGAATGCCAGGGATGGAGTCTCTGCAAGGTGGCTATTGCATAATGCCTTAAATATGAAGCTCAAGATGGCATGGAAACCTCAGAATGTTGGTGATCCACCATGGAGCATCCACCAAGGAAAGCTGCAGGCACACAGTCAAGCCAGCCCGAGAGAGAGGCTATGCCTGCCGCAGATGAACTGGCGGAGCTACCCAAGGCCGTGGGAGCCCAGATGCTACCACCAAAGCCTAAGATGCCAGACAGAGCTGCACCGTTTGTTTACCTCATGGTTTCATTTTCTTTGCTTTGATCTACCCTTTCCTTGCTGGGATCCCACTCATCTCTTTTGAAATGTTCATGTTTATTCTGTGCCACTGTATATTTGAATATATAATTTGTTTTATTATTTCCCAAAGGCTCACGGTTAAATAATTGCTCAAATTCCTCTGCAAATCAGAGCACTTCCATCTTAAGAGGAAACTTTGGGTTTGGGACCAGGAGTGAATGGCTGCTTAGAGAAACTGACGTGCAGAAGCAGAAGGAAGGGATTCTCTGACTGTGGAGCAGTCCTCAGGCTGTGCAGAGACACCAGGGGCTGCAGCTCCCCTGAGTCATCACCTGGGTGGGGTCGACTTTTCCATCCTGGGTGACATTTTCCATAACACAGACACTTTTGAGTCATCCCTGCATGGGCAAGTAACCCCTCACCCTAGAATGCCAATGAAAAACTTGTAAGTAACAGGATTCTGATCATCATCCAGAGAACTGCCAGATTCATTCGCTGGTATGGAGAAAGAATTGGACACCAAGGAAAAATAGAAGCTGTGTTGAGGAGAAAGAGAAAGAAACAGCTTTATTCTCCCCAGGGTGGGAGAGGCCTAAAATCCGCCGTCCACTCAACAGGCATTGGCTTAAATATTCTGTAGGTCTCCTGGCTAAGAAAATCCACTAATGTTGGTACACATGTGGTTGGTACACATGAGCATTATGGTGTTGCTCCACAGTGTCTTCTGGGAACAGAAGCCACCAGGCCAGTCTGAACCAGAGAAAAACAGTCTTAACCTATCTGGTCTGGTCTTAACAGGCATGAGCTGATCTGAACCCGTCTGGTCCGGTCTAAACGGTCTGGTCCGTTCTAAGCTGTTCAAGACTGGCCAAATATGATATGCACGACAAACATGATGCGTTCAACAAACACGACACATCTGACAAACATGACACGTGTGACAGGCACGACATGTGTGCCTGATCTGACACATGTGTCCAATCCGCCACGCATGTTCAATCTGACATGCGGGTCTTTGATCCGCCACATCTGTTTGATCTGGCACGCGTGTTCCATTTTGGCCAACACATGTTCATGCGTGTTCGATCTGACACACGTGTTCAATTTCAGCCAACATGCGTGTTCACGCATGTTCGAGCATGTTCTATCTGACACGTGTGTTTTATTTCGGGCCAACATGTGTGTTCACACGTATTTGATCTGACACGTGTGTTCAATTTCTACCAACATGCAAGTTCGTGCGTGATCACGTGTGTCTGATCTGACACGCGTGTTCAATTTTCGGCCAGCACGTGTGCTCGATCTGACACACATGTTCGCTTTTGGTCAACACATGTTCACGCATGTCTGGTTTGACACGCGTGTTCGATTTTGTCCAACACGCGTGTTCACGCATGTCTTATCTGACACTCGTGGTTTTTTGGCTGGCATGCGTGCTCGATCTGACACGCATGTTTGGTTTTTTGTCATCATTTTTTCGTGTTTTTTCATCTGAATCTGTCTTTAGTGCTCAGAAGATATATTAATTTATAAATTGTCCTATTGCTCAGGCTTATTACTAACTACCTTTTACAACTTAAATTTACCCATAATTCTTATCTATGTTTAGCCATGTGGCTTGGTACCTTTTCTCAGTAAGGCATTTGGGCTTGGTGACTGACTCTCTGCCTTTCCTTTTCCAAGAATTCTCCTATTTTGGTTGCCCCACCTATACTGACTGGCTACTGGCCAGTCAGTTCATAATTAATATAAGCCTCTATGTGTTTCTTTGGGACAGAATGGCTATGGGACCAGGTGGGACACTACACTAAATCTACCAATATTTGATGATTTTTCAGCTATACAACACAGCTATACTGAAAGAGGACAAATGTGTACAAAGCTACCTTGATACATAACATCCAATTCATAGTCGTTCTCGAGAGCCAGAAATGTCCTAACTTGCCTGAAAATCCCACACCATTGCTACCCCTGTCCCTCTGAAGTTTTGCATTGTGCGTGTGCACCTGGGCCTAATCTTGAAACACCATGCGATCAATCTGCTGGGCAGCAAATTCCATAGCAAAGTGAAGAATGCTATAATCTAACATGAAGGACTATGTTCTATGGTTCTAAACTGTCACCTCTCCTCGGAAAGCAGCAGTACCTGCCACTACCGTGTTCCCTGAACCACAGCAACAAAACAAAATATGTGACTGTCATTCTTCGTCCTCCTCCACTGTCTGTGAAAAAGAGAAGAGATTGTAAACGTCTGTATCAGTCAGTGCCTACAACAGAGCTCCTAGCGATGCTACCCGAGTGAGAATCTCAGAGAAAGAGACAGAGAGGTGAACATGATAGAAACACTCGGTGCACATCACAAGGCCGTCTGAAGCCAGCTGGTGTTGGGAGCAGCGACACCCCAGATCCTAAATTTCTTGTTTTCCCCTGATCTGAGTGCCTACAGCTGCTCTGAGCATGAGACCTTCAGGAGTTCCTGATGGCAGGAGAGTGGTTTCTGGTGGGTTTGGCTGGGGTGTGGCTATCTCTATACAATCTGTCCCTGAACACAATAAAGAGGGCATTCTTGGGGAATTCAAGGATGACCCATGTCACTGTCTCTCTGTCTGTGTGTGTCTGTGTATTTTAACCTCCAGCCCCTTGCCCGAAGCTCGCGAACTGGGTAATAGCGCACAGAGCACAGACACGGGGGTGCGGTGCGCGGCAAGCTGGTCCTGCTGCTGTATCTCAAAACTGCTTGAAACGTGTAATTTGCCCTGTCTATGGAGAATTGCCCAGAGTTTTAAACACCTTCTGTTTTATGGAATTAGAAGCAATGTATAATTTTAAACTGGGTGAAAAGGGACTAAAGAGATGGCTCAGTGGCTAAGAGCACTTGCTGCTCTTGCAAAGGAATTGGGTTCGGTGCCCAACAGTCACACGGTGGGTGACTCCCTTCGTAATTCCAGTTGCTCCAGTTACAAGGGATCTGACCCCCTCTTCTGATTTTCTCAGGCACTCGGCCTGCACGTGGTGCACAGATACATACACATGCAGACAAAACCTTCTTGTACATAAAATTAATAAATCTGAAAATCCAAAAAGTTTTAGAAGGCTCTTCTAAAGAATAAATAAAATATAAATAAGCAAACAAAAATAAGCAATAACAGTACAAAATCTGGCTGTGTTTTCTCTGAAACGTTATAGCTGTACTGTAAAATCTGCTGCATTTGACTTGAAATACATACTCCATTTCCCTGCCCCCCTCAGCTTTAAGAACACGTCGTCTTTTCCCAATTTGTAAGTTAATAATTCCTGCAGTCTGACGAAGGTGGAATTTTTGAATGTGTGTGTGTATGTCTTTTCTCTCTAAAGATCATGGAGCATTATATGAGTGTGGGAGAAATAATTTGTGAATATCCCGTCCATAGTGCTGCGCTTCTGAAGGACACAGCTGGAAGGTGATACCACCCAGCGAGAAATGGCTGCCGTGTTTTAAGAACTGTATGGGAATCACAATGCAGCTTTCCGTGACCTGACCTGAAGCATTCTTTCAGGGACTTCACGGGGAGACACTCTTCTGCAGTAAGTGGGTAATAGCGCGCAGGTGGCTGGCATGAAGTGCATTTGTGCTGAGGATAGCTGCCCGCCAGGAATGGACTGCCCTCTTCCCTTACCCTCTTCTCTCCTGGGTGCTTGCTATTAAGCCCTGCCCACCCCGCCCACTTCCCCCACACCCACGCACACATTGGGTAAGAGATGCCTCTAAATGGTGATGACTCGGAGTAGCATCTCCTCTAACTGGGGACACAGCAAGGAGGGAGCAGCCAGAAAAGTCAGAACGTGCTCTCCGGTGGTTCATTCCTCAAGGATCAGTGAACTAGGGCTGGCCAGTCCGAGCTGTCTCTTCCTGAACATGGGATAGTTTTCGTTTGCCAAAACCATCTAGTTTTTACCCCATCCAGATCTTTTAGGAGAGCAAGAGACTATCCATCGTCTGGATAAAACAAGTGTCTTTCTATTGCTGAAAATACTGAAATAATTTTCGTTTCAATGTATAATCATTTAATTATAGTACTTAGGAACAAAAACACCACTTGTGGTCCCAAAATAATAACTATTAAATAAGATAATAGGACAAACTATATCTGAAAGACAAAATGTCTTTTCTAGACTATGGCAATGCAGAATTCTTTGTGACTAGTGTTTGTGAACACCCATTTATCCAGGCAAGAAACTTTTTACAGGGAAACATTTCCCAACAAATTAGCTGAAAATTCGCTCTGGGCCTCCCTTGTCAGCCTGCCTGTGCTGTGGTTTTATGATAATTATTGCCTGTATTATCAATTTGTATTTACTATATTCCACTCTTAAGTGAAAACTCAGTTTACTGCATAAACCACAAGAGCCCCTTGCTATTCTTCTCGATCCAGCATTAATAATGCATCTTGATTCGATGTTCGTGAATGCAAGTGCATTTACAAACTGCACATTAACCATCAAGGCCTCCCAGGCCTCCAGAGAGCCTACTACCCTGGCAGCCACAGAAGCGACAGAGATGGATCAGCCGGGCCCTAGCGCAGTAACTGCCCGCTGGCCACCACCCATTAAAACCCACAGTGGTGGCAAGCTCCCCCAGCCCCGTGGCAGACACTGAGACTCTAACTAGGTTGGCTCCTCAAAAGGAGGCATCCTTAAATAATTTTCTCCAGAATATGATGGATCGTGTTATGACCATGGGAAGCTGAATGCAGCAAGGGAGGCACCGTAGACATTTCACTTGGAAGTGAAAATACCCCCTGCAAATGAAGCCCTCCCCCAGCCACCCGCCCACCTCGGCCTCTGTTTTCCCACCTCAAGACAGACCTAATACTTTGCCACTCCATTTTCCTGACTTGAAATAGCATTCTCTTGTTTCTGAGATTTTAGGAAAAGGTGAGAGTACCACACAGGCTGTGTGACTGGTGACCCCTACCACCCTCCTGCTCCTGCTCCATCACCGCCATTCCTATGAGCTCTTGGGCATCAACATTATCCTTTACTTTGTACATCATGCTGCTTTTCTCTCTTTTCTACCCCTACCTCTTTGCCTCCCTGTCTATCCCTCACCATCTCCCTCCCCCGTCCTTTTTCTCTCTTGTTGGAAATCCAGGATTTTAGAGGTAGTCATCTCTAGGGTGGTGCCATTTATAAGCTATTCCCTGCAATGGGTCTATCCCAACTTGTAGCAAACCCACGGGCAAAGCCAGGGAGATGCCTGTCTTTCAGAAGTCTCGTGGCAATCAGATGACATCACGTGTGGCAGCGCCTGGCAAGCTTGGGCCATGAGTTTGATTCTAAGTTCCAGCTTCCCCTGGCCTTTCTTCCTAAGTCCCATTTCTCTGTGCAACTTGGCCTGATCTGGGATAACACATTCTCTAGTTAATACGTAAGGACATAATGAGTTCTTGCCTTCTCTTTATGTTCTCTTGGCATTCACTTCAGTCTGAACAAGTCCTTTGGAAGCCAGTAGTCCATACCTCATCTCTTCCAGACTAATCAAAATCTCTCCCACCCACCCCCCATAAGGCGATTTATGATATAGCCTAAATGTCCTTCATCCAATTACATAAAGCCCAGTATAGCCCACAGCTTCCACTATAGCAAAGCCTAATGCCAATACTAGAATCAGATGACAGTGGTCTCCACTTCTCACCTGTTTTCCGTAGGCTGGTCAACCCTCCACTTCTATGGGAAAGTCGAGAACAATAATTGTGGGCACCAGTAAACCATAGTTTGACCATCCCCCTTCTCTGCATCCTGCTACCTCCGGGCTTTCTGTTGGCCCTACAGCTCCCCTTCTTTTGCCCAAACTGTAAGGAAAGCAACCCTTCTGTTGTTGTTGTTTTGTTATGTCCTCAGCTCTGTCTCTCACCACGACACACACACCTGAGCCTGACCTGCTCTTCATCCGGCTCTCACAGAAAGCAGCTACTGAGGCTGGATATTCTACAGGCAGACCTCGAGGCCAAGCTAGGATGACAACTGGGGATAGCAACCCAGCAATTTTCTTGCTCGTGTGAGAATTGCCCTGGCTGCCATGAATCCAAATACCAATGTTGGGAGAAATAGGACAAATATGTGTAATACAGATGGTCCACCATTCATACGCTTGTCATTTGTCTCAAGGCTGCCTTACCCTGACTGATTCCCAGTTTCAAAATATTTTAAGAATCCGGATGAACAAAATGATTGCAGTCTCCTCAAGACATCCATAAAGTACAGTAGTTTATCCTGTTAGCTGTTAAATGTCACCGAATTCCATGGGGCTTAAGGAGTTAAAACTCTACACTGGCGATGACATTAGATATTTAGCAGAATTATCTGGATGGACCCATGATTTGGAGATGGTTTTTATGGCCACTGAGATAGCATATGGGATGTGATAGAATGGGATATGTTGGTTTTTGTGTGGGGAGAAACATCTCTCTCAGTGCCCTTGCTCAGCTACTAATACTAACTAATTTAGAAGACCTTCACCTGGGGAGGATATCTTCTGACCATCTGCCTGAAGATGACTTCAGAGTGGAGACCCATCTTGGGCCCCTCCCAGTAAGTTAGTGGGGAAATCTCCTAAAGGAAGACAATATCCAGTTGTCTCAGGCAATTTTGTTTCTCTAAATAATGAATGTCTAAGTAATGAAAAATAAGCTCAAGATGATTTCCCTAAGCTATGAGGCTATGAAGGAGGCAAAGAAGTCTCATTATGAGCAATTTAAGTTTTATGAGCCACATTATCTGAACATCATAAAAGAAACATTTGTGTGGCTGTTTTATTACATTGAGTGTGTTTTAAACAGTGTGAGAGACATGAAGCTGATGCCCCCTTTCTTTTCTATCAGAGAGAGTGTAACCTAGCAAAGGCTCCTTACAGAACACTGTCCAAAAGTAATCTGCAAACTAAAAGCAAGTTATGTTTGAAAGGCATAGCTAAAATGTTTGAGACAGAGAAAATATCTTCCTCCAAAACATATGGATTTAAATAGTTGACAAAATTTGAAAGATGTTCAAAGGGAACTAGAATTTTTCTCAGCAATAGAGAGCTTGCCTAGTGAGGACAAGGCCATGGGTTTGGGACCCCCATCTCCAAACACTAAAATAAAATCTATTTGAGTGAATAAAATCTATTGCCATGAAGAGACACCATGACCAAAGCAATTTGGGGAGGTAAGGGTTTCTTTGGCTTATGCTTTCATATCACAGTTCATCATTAATGGAAGTCAGAACAGGAACTCAAACAGCACAGAAACCTGGAGGCAGGAGCTGATGCAGAGGCCATGGAAGGGTGCTGCTTCCTGCCTTCCTCCTCATGGCTTGCTCAGCCTGTGTCCTTATAGAACCCAAGACAACAAGCCCAGAGACGGCCCCACCCAAAAATGGTCTGGGTCCTCCCCTACCAACCACTAACTAAGAAAATTTCCTACAGGCTTGCGTGCAGCCTGATCTTCTGGAGGCATTTTCTCAAGAGAGGCTCCCTCCTCTCTGATGATTCTAGCTTGTGTCAAGTTGATATAAAACTAGCCAGTATATTGAGTTTTACCTTTTCCCTGAATACTTATACGCAGATCAGTGGAGTCTGTTGCAGACTTAATCAAAACAAGTATTGAATGAATTTTTGTTTGCTCAGTCAATGAGAAGAACATCAAAAGTCAGAAAAGACATCATGCTAAGTTGTGAATTTTCACCTGAAATACAACATGATCCTGGGATTCCAATTTTTAAAAAAATGTAAAAAACCACAGAGGTGGGCTCACTTTCACATGGTGCTATGTTAAATCGACTCAAATCTTTTAGGACTGATCCTGCTGTGTATGCCTCCTCTTAAGCTCAACTTTAATTCATATAGAAGGATTGGACCCCAACCTCCTATCTGTGATGCTCTTAAAGACCGAGAAAGAGCATTTGGAGTGAGGGGGCCCAGATGCATGGTTAAACTGAATCCAGAAAGGCCTTGTTGCTGTTTGTAATGACCACACAGTGAGCACAGCAGGCTGGACCATCCACAGCATCAAACACAAGTCTGTGACAGAATGGAAACCTCCCTAGAGTTCACTCTATAAATGCTAGCTCCAGGCTGGTTACCTGATAGAAGTTATTTGACTTGTGCAAACATGGTTTGTGTTCCCTTGGGAGTGGTCTTTGAACAGGGATGGGTGCACATGTCACTTATTGAGGTGGAAAACAAAACCACTGCTAGGAGAATACAGACACTGGATAAGCCAGTGAAGTTATTGGGTACATGCTCATTATCCACTCATTGTCAGCCAGGACCCTGGGGAATTGTGGGAGCTGATAATGGACTTAAAGCTATAACTTCTCAGCCGGGGTGCTTATAGACTAATTCTTATCAATGACCAAAGACTGCATTCTTTAAGTTCATCGCAGGTAGGGTCTTTGTTGTTTGGCTACACAGCAAAGAGATGCAAACAGTTGTTAGACCTGACCTGGGCTTAAATTTGTCAAGAGCAAGGAAAGCCATATGGGGCCAATAGCACACACCACTCATGAAATGCAAAGTCAGTCATGGTCAGGCCAAACATAGGGCAAACATATTCAAATCAGTGGTGCCCCAGGTCTGAGAGGCAGTAGATGGGTCACCTTCAAAACTATCATGGGCTCTGCTGGTTTCATTGCAAGGCTCTGGAAGTGGCTGGCTCATCTATTATCCCCTTCTTCGTATCAGTCTCCTCATAAGAACATACAATCTGTTCCTAAACCAGGTCAAAACCAGGAGCGATTCCATGTCCCTGGAAGCCACCAGAGAAGCGAGCTCCAACACTCAAAGATTCACCCCTTGCTATTTCCCAAGAAATGCAAGAGAGAAATAAACCACAATGCTGCTCACTCTGCCAAAACACATACAGCCATCCTAAGTAGACTCAAGCAATTTTAGAGAAAGGACCAAAAAAGCTTAGGCCAACCCAACTGAGAACATCACTCAAAGTCGCTCTAAATTAAATTAATATATCTAAAGCCCGTAATGGCTTTCTGATGACTGTCTAGAGATTTAAAGAGAAAACTTCCCTGCTAGTATCAATCAGCTGTGGACAGTGTCAGCACAGTCTGCCTCGTTCCACAGTCAGCCCATGACAAATGCATTGTCAGACCATCAGCCGTGCTGCGGCCATCAGCAGGCACAGCCCCCATGTACCCTTGGAATGGCTGTGTCTGTAGTCACCACAGCTCTTCAGCCCTGTCATAGACAGGGAGACCTCATTCACCTCAGCTAAAGGAGTGAGGGTTTCCCTCCAGGCGTGGGATTTCTGAGAAATATTCCATTTTGAGAACTATGATGTTCTGAAATTCTGAAAGAAAACACATCCCCTGTGTCTGTCTTTAGCAGGACTGCCTCTGCGGTACTGCAGGCAACCCATGCTCAGGGTCGTTATTTCTTCTACAGACACACACATGGTGGGAATACCTTAATGAAGATTCTGTATGCTGTTGTGGGATATTTGATAACACTGTGACACCTGGAGACTGTGCCCACAAAGTTAACCTTGAATCAGGGGACCATGCCAGCGACTAGCCTGACAGGAATTACCTAGAGAAGCCAGGATATGGACAGAAAGGAATAGGGAGGAACTTGGAGATTTCACACGCTCTTCCATCTGGGCTGTGCAGAGAGAGAGGCCCTTGCTGGGTCTCTGGTGAAAAGGGGGAAGGTCAACAGGGCACTTCTTCTCTGCTCTTTTGATTTATCAGGTTTTCGCCGCCATATCTGGCTTCCATGTCTTTATTGGTAAAAGAACAACATAGATAAAAACAGCAATTAAGAGGTCAAACCAGCTTATTTTTAATTTAGTTGTCCAAGCACACTTCTTTCTTCACATTCATTTTAGTAGTTTTTAGAATAACATCCATTTTCTGTGTTTCCATCATTTCCACACCTCCCTCTTTTCCCCAACTACTCCTCAAATTCATGCCTTTTTTTCATTGTTATATATCTATGTGTATATATGTATATATAATAGATATAGATATGAAACCAGCCTTCTGAATCCACTCAGTGTTGCTCATATGTACATGTGTTTGTTACTGGATAACCTATCGGGGTTCATCCCTGGAGAAGACTGATTTCCTCTTAGGACTCATCAATTACCAATAGCTCATCATCTAAGGGTGAAGTCTTGGGAGATTTTCCCCATCACTGATGGCGGGGTGGCAATTGTTGTTGGTACTGTGCAAGTCTTGTTGAGGCAACCATACTGTTAAGATTTCTTAGGTTAAGCACACTTTCTTAATGTCTGTATTTTGATTATTTCTTTCTTAATTTTTTAAAAATGTTTTCTCTTGGGTTTATTCATCTTTATTTGTATGAGTGTTTGGCCTGCATGTGTGCAAGTGCACTCTGTGTGTGTCTGGTGCCTTCAAAGACCACAAGAGGACACCCTTTCCCAGAAACTGGAGTTACTGGTGGTAGTTAAGTTGCCTTGTGAAGGACGGGAACTAACCTGGGTCCTTTGTAGAGCCGCCAATGCTCTTAACCACTGAGCCACCTCTGCGGCCCCTTCCTGAATTCTGGTTAACAAATCCTTGTTGTCCGAACTGGAGGTGCTAACCATGTGCTAGACATTAGGTGCCATACAAGAAAAAGTAAGGAGTTTAATCTTGCAGCTCTTACATAATGTTCAGTGTGATCCTACTTAGCTGGGTAGCTGCTTGTACCCAAAGCCTTTCAGAACTCACTACTCACCCCAAGCGAGTTATATTCACAACCATGAAAGGAAGAGGCACACAAAATAATAAGAGACTGACTAATTGTTTGCAGCCTGTGCACTCGAGCCTAGTTTTCTTGCTGATGGGACAAGATGCCTGACTGAAGAAGTTAGGAGAAGGATTTCCTTCAGTTCACATTTTCATGGCAGAGAAGGTCCTTCTGACTATGGCGAGGACAGCTCCTCTTCATGGTGATAGGCTTGCAAAAGGGCTTGTCCGCGTTTCAGTGGCCAGTGAGAAGACAAGGAGCCTGGGCCAGAACCTGGACGGGGCTTCAATCAATAAGATCTAGCCCACCAACCTGTATTCTCCAGTAAGACCCCCTTTCTAAAGGTTTCCAAACAGTACCCCAAAGTGGAACATAACTCACGCTCCAATTATATGAATGACATTCTAGAATTTAAATTATAGTAATGTTTTGAAGTTATAGGTTATTGGAAGAAGAAGAGGGAGGCTAGAATGTATATTTTTTTACATTTATTTTTTCATTACACAACAACACTTAGACATGAAACCAAGACTTTTTTTCTTTCAAATTACATTGATTTTAAAAAGGCAAAAACTTCTTCAGGTTCCCATTATTATTTCGACAGAGACCATCAGGAATCTTCATCCCCACTTCTCTTACTTATTTAGAAGTTTATAAAAAGAGAGTTTGTGGCCTCTCAAGACCAACTGGATTTGCCTGCATAATGGACCACACCAAGAAGAGAGGTTAAGAACCTTCAACTTAAAGCCACTTCCAGGCAGGTTTTAGAGACCACTCCATGAGCATTTAGTCCTAGGGAAAAAAAAAAGTCATGATTATTTGACAGGAAAATGTGGTCACACTGATGGAAAAGTATTAGCTAGATATCTCGGCACGCTGAGAGGCAAGGCAACGTGGAGAGTGAGATGGTCTAGAGAAAAGGCCATCTGTAAATCTATTGTCAATTTCCATGGGGTGTTTTACTGAGAGCAATTGGAGATTTGTGACAGATGCTCATTTCGGCTGCCTGCCCAGTTCATGTGGGCTGAAACCATTAATCAGTCAGTTACAAGTGGAACATAGTTTTATTTTATATTTCAAATTGAACTTTCCAAATGGCACTGAATTTTGGAGCCTAAGAGCCCTCCTCCTTGCTGTCGGTATGTTTTATTTTTCTGTTCTCTGAGGCCTCGGTGATTTCACTGGATCAGGCTCACGGGATCTGAGCGTGTCTGAGTTTGCACACAAGGAGCAGGCTGCATCCTGTCTCTTTGAGCCTCTTTGCGGTTTGCTGCGTTGGCTGAGTGCTACAGGTGTTACATTTAATTAACTGACCAATTTGTTTCCCCAGCTTTTTATGACACTCCCTTGAGACAGGTCACATTGATGGAAAGGACATGCGTGGGTGCCGACATGCATTCGGCCTGTTCCTGATGAAGATGCAAGGAAGTGCATTTAAGATGCATCCTTGGGGCTGGAGAGATGGCTCAGTGGTTAAGAGCATTGCCTGCTCTTCCAAAGGTCCTGAGTTCAATTCCCAGCAACCACATGGTGGCTCACAACCATCTGTAATGAGGTCTGGTGCCCTCTTCTGGCCTTCAGGCATACAGGCAGAAAGAATATTGTATACTAAATAAATAAATAAATATTTTTAAAAAAAGATGCATCCTTGTCAATAGGGAAGGTATTTAGTATACAGAAACTTTCAGCAGGAAAAGATCTAAGTGGTTAGTTATCTAACCCAAAATCACCATGTTAAGGGTTGCCTTGATGATCTCTCTCTCTCTCTCTCTCTCTCTCTCTCTCTCTCTCTGTGTGTGTGTGTGTGTGTGTGTGTGTGTGTGCGCGCGCGCGCGCGCGCGCGTGCGTGCGTGCGTGCATGCGTGTGGCCACTATAAGTTCAGATATAGAGTTTGTCCCTCAGAGGAACTCATAAGAAGAATGGAGCTGCTATGTGAACTGGTTAACTATCACCGCTTCTGAAAACACAGGCATAAGAAGGAGCAAAGATCTCAACCCCGCCATCTCACTGAGCTAAGTGCTCAGAGCTACCTATAGCTGATTGCTACCCTGCTCTGTGAGGGATAATCTCCCTGTCTTTCTCTGTGATGATGTGACAAGTGGGCTAATGGGCCCAGAATCCACACTCACTTTTTTTAAGGAGTATAATCATTTGAATATATGCAAAAAATGTGGAAAGGTCACTGTAGTTGCAGCTCACAAGTTTTAATATTTAATATGTCCATTGTCAGAAACTTCACTCACTTCTCTGCTTTAGACAATTTCACTGAAGCCCTGCAACTTCAGAGTCTGACCAATGGACTTAGGCCAATGACTTTTATACTGTAACTAGAGCCACATTCAAGATCCAGGCCACTGCCTCCACCCAGAAATGCTCCTCAGACCCTCTGTGTATATCCCTCCATCTCATCAGCCAGCCCCACTGGCTCATATGGTTACTGAAAGAAAACCCCAGTGCCAAGAGTTGGCTACCTTCCATGAGATGTAGGTCAGGGAAACCCTGAGGCTAACATGACAGGCAATTGTCCTTGCTGTTGGTTGCATGCCATAACTATATGGTAAAACCCTGTAACTGACAATCCATACCTTTTGGTTACAGGACATGAAGATATAACGCCGAAGCTGTATTGGAGGCACGCTTCCTGTTGCCTAGTATTCACAGTGACAGAAGGTTCTAATCAGATCTGGTGAGGAATTCTTATCAACGACCCTGATTATAAACACAACACACTAACCCTATCGGCACGCCAGGCAAGATGTGTCTGTGGGCGTAATAGTGGCACTGATGTTATAGGCGCTATTAACTATTTTCCAGTTGTACTTAAGGCCTCTTCCACAGGAAAGGACCTTTGTAAGAAGGAAATTGTAAGGAAAATTAGCTTTGACTGGGGAGGTCATGGGCCTTAGTGGAGAAAGCTACTGCTGCTAATTTGCTAAATAAATATGGCACGCCTGTTACATTTGCTAAGTGGATATGGCACGCCCGTTACATTTGCTAAGTAGATATGGCACGCCTGTGACATTTGCTAAATAGATATGGCACGCCCGTTACATTTGCTAAGTAGATATGGCACGCCTGTGACATTTGCTAAATAGATATGGCACGCCTGTTACATTTGCTAAGTGGATATGGCACGCCTGTTACATTTGCTAAGTGGATATGGCACGCCTGTTACACTTACTTCTAAACACTTGTGTTTGTGCCCATAGATTATTTCTTTTGTCAGCCTCAGTTGTGGAGAAAAACATTGTTTTTCACGGATGGTTGTTTCTGCCCAGACTCAGCCAGTGTAGCTACTGAGAATAAAGTGACTGTTTCTGTGACATAATTAACTGAATGTTAAAATATAGATTCTCATTATCTAGCATAATTTCTTTCTTTCAAACCTACAGAGTCATGCATTCTGGGCAAGTACTCCATCACTGACATATATCCCTGAGCCCTTTCCTTGTCATTTTAATTTTGATACAGGGTCTCACAAGGTTGTCCAAGGCTAGCCTTTGTCACTTGGGAAACCCTCAAACTTAGAATCCTACTGCCTCAGCTTCACAAGCAGCTTGCAAGTCCAGGCCTTGTTGATCTCGCATAGTATGATGATCTTGACACAGTGGCAACCTGGTTTAGGACTAAGTTTGGAGTCTCTCCATGGAGTAATGGAAAAGCTGTCTATTATGGTTGTGGTTGCCTGCTGGCATGGTTATGGTGCCTAATAAGTCTACTTCCAATATCATTAACATAGTTCCTATTTTATACCAGATTGCCTATAAATAGGTCTACCTACCACAGTGCAGAGTGAGTCACACAAGAAAGAATGGCCATGTCATGTCTATTGGGCACATAAACCATCCCTAAAACAAATCAGGAGTACACAAGTCAGTTTCCCTCATACCTTCTTGCATACCATCCTGAAGTCTGTCCAGTGAGTGGACAGACGCTTTCTTTGCCATCATCCAGACAACTGTAGATCACAGAGCAAATGCCCTTCAGATGACCTTCTACCATGCTAGATTTACTGCCTACTGGTGATCTTCAATATTAACCATATGAGGATACCAACCCACTGTGGGGTTAGCCAACTCTTTAAGATTTGTCTAGGGATAGAAGCCATAGCAGCTACCCACTCGTGTCTGTAATGGGCCCCTCCAGGGTGCTCCCCTAAAACATGTTCTAGGCACTTAACTTGCAAGTACAGCATTTTTATGACATATTCGAACCACATTTAAAGCATTCCAGGTCACAAATGGTTTGTGTCATTTAGTAATAGATACACTTTTGGTGATCAATAACAGGATAACGGTAGTTTCTCAAAAAGAATTTATCTGGCAGCCATCGCAGACAATTTCCTAGTATTAAATATTGAGAAGCCATCACTCATGGGCAATCAAGGACTTTTGTCAAGCATCAAGTCAGCATAAATACATGCTGCTGACATTTTTTACATCATTTATTTGAGTTAATTTTAGGAATTGCTTTAGGGATTGCAACAGGCATCTTTAATTTATCATAATCTACTTGAAGTTAATTTTTAATTACTTTGGATAAAAGTTGAAACTTCAACCAAAGTGGATAAAAATTGGAGATAAATGCAAACACCTCTGTACACACATTTATGTTTATACATTCTGCTGGTTTTGTTTCTTTGTTGTACCATTGAGCCTCTGTTGTACCATTTTATTTCAGTCTGAAATAAAATTACAGTGCGTAATATTCTGAATTGTGAAAGATTTCCTTCCACACATCTTGAAATAAATGTTGGTACTCAATGAAATCTGATGTTCATATGGGAATGTCCTAATTTAATACTTCAACTTTGAAAGACAGTTTCTATGGACATAGAGTTATTATTTATAGTGGCTTGTTTTTGTTCTCTCTCTCTCTCTCCCCTCTCTCTCTCTCTCTCTCTCTCTCTCTCTCTCTCTCTCTCTCTCTCTCTCTCTGTCTCTCTCTGTCTGTGTGTGTGTGTATATACAGGTGCCAGGTGAGGCCAGAAGAGGACATTGGATCCCTTGGAGCTGGAGTTACAGGAGGTTGTGAGCTACGGGTATGGATGCTGGTAACTGAACTCTGGCCCTCTGTAAGAAGAGCAAGCCCTTTTAACCAGTGAGCCTTTTTTTCAGCCCCTGTTTCAAGTCCTTTGAATGTGACATTTTCATATCTTCTGTCTGCCTTTATTTCTATTGCACTGGTGTCGACTAGTAAACTCATTGCTTGCCTGTTTGTAATATATCATTTTCTTGCTTTATTCCACATTTTTGCCTGGTTTCTTGACTTTTTGACTTTGAATAATTTTATTATGATATACCTAACCTGCCTTCTTGTATTTCTTTGGAATTTTCTGAGCTGCTGCTTCTGTGAGTTAAAGAGTTTCGCTAAGTTTAAGTATTTCAGCAGCTGTTGTTTCTCTCTCTTGAACCTCCACTTTTGTGTATGGAATATCACCCCAAAATTCATGTATTGGAGGTTTGTTCTCTAATGCGATGTTGATAGATGGAGCTTTCGGGAATTGATTGGATGGTGAGGACTGTGATCATACCAACGTACTAATTCATTGATGGAGCTAATAGTATTATTAGAAGTCACGGAAGCTAGGAGGTCCAGCTTAGCTGAAGATCCCTGGGTGTCTACACATGTAGATGTACCTTGTCCCTACCCACCCACATAAAGTGGGTGACTCTGCTCCTCTATGCCCTCTTTGCCATGATGCTCTGCCTTGTTAAACCCCCAGAGCAAGAGAGCCGAGCAACCGTGGACCATGATGCCACAAGCCAAAAATAAACCTTTCTCCTTTTAGGTCAGTTTCCTCATAGATTTTTATAACAGCAACAAAATATAATCTAACTCGGTGTTAAGTTTCTCAGTGTCACTGTGCAAATACTAGAGGCTTTCTTCATTTTTCTTCAACATTTGCTTTTGGTTCTTCAAACATGTCTCTCCCAATAAGTTCTCCAGTGTCAAAAATTGCTATCATTCTGTGTCTTTTAAAAACAGTAATAGAAATAAATGCATTTGTTAACTCCAACTTCAAGAGAGTTTTGAAGTCTTTTTTTTTTTAGCATATCTTTTTTTCTAGTGACTGTTAAATTTTGGCAGTTTTCCCATGCCTAGGGATTTAGTCATATTAGGCTCTGTGGATGATACTGCCCCAAAGTTCTTGATTATATTGGTGAATCCTAAACACTGTTTACTTTGTGCAGTTGATCAGGTTGCTGTTTACTTTTTACAAGCAGAGGCTCCATTTTCAGCCCACTGGGGACCAGAAAGTCAGCGGGCTTCTTTTAATTAAGCCATCATTATTGCTCAGACACAACTAATTTTTCTTCCATAATAGACTCTCCAGGATTTCAGTGGAAAGGCAAAACCACTATAACTAGATTCAACTTCAAAGAAGTTGGCCGGGTGTGGTGGCACAAGCTCTTAATCCCAGCACCAGAGAGACAAAGAGAAGCACTCGGATCTCTGTGAATGTGATGCCAGGCTGGACAGTCAGACCTACATAGTAAAACCAGTCTCAAAAAATGAATAAATAAATAAAAATAAAAATCCTTCCTGGATTTATTCTGGACGTCTGTCTTTTTCCTGTTGTGGTGATAGAACAACCAACAAAAGCAACTCCAGAAAGGAAGAGCCCATTCTGGCTCGCAGTGTGAGCTTATGGTCCATTATGATGGGCGAGTCACAGTGGCAGGCGTTGAAGCAGATGGTAGAATTTTGTATCTGTAGTCAAGAGGCAAATAGCAGGGTTGTGGATTTAGCTCAGTGAAGGAGCTAGTACAAGTACAAGACCATCGGTTTGGTCCTCAACTCCAGAAAGAAAAAAAAGAAAGACAAAAAAAGAAAAAGGAAGGACGGGAGGTAGGTAGGAGACAGATAGCAATGAATACTTGTCCTCAGTTGTCTCCTTTGTATATAGCCCAGGATCCCAGCCCAGAGAATGCAAGGAATGGTACCAATCACAGTGGGTTGGTCCTTAGATCTCTATTACCTTAACCAAAATAATCCCTCATAGTCATTCCCAGAAGTCCATCTTCAAGGTCATCATAGACGGCATCAGGTTTGACAACTGAATTTAACTATCAAAACTCCTTTCTCACCTTTACAATTTGACAACAAAACACAGTGCTCTAGGTCACAGCCTTTCAACCTTGGTCCCTAAGTCTCACGTTCATTTCATAATGTAAAATTCAACCCAACTTCCAAAGTTCCTTTAGTCTTTTAACAGTGTCCCTGCTTTCTTACGGGCTCTTTGCAGTCACTGTAGAGTTCTTTGCTTGACTAAGAAAATATGAGTAGGTGTTTAAGATTTTTGAGCCCTTTCCTCTGCCTGCCTCTGTTTTAGGACATTTCTCTTCCATTTCTAGCTTCTCTGCTAGCCACGATCCCCTTCTGTGACAGAATACACTAACAAGATAGTGATGTCATCCTGCTCGAGTTCTAGTTATTCCCAAAGGACGCGGCTGTAGTGGTTTCAGAAGACGATGGCATGTGTATAATGCGCATTAGTGATTAGCTCAGAGTCACCAACAATGCATTGGTGTTGCACTAAAAAACGAAATAGAAGCACTTCCCTTTGAGGTGTTTAACCAAGACCGAGTTCAGTTTTGAATGTTCTACTTCATGCTCCCTATATTTTCTGTCGTCTGACTGTTGTATGAGTCTGAATCTGTGCCTTCCTGAGAGCTGTCTGGTGAGCCTGTCCCTGTCAGTGTCCGTGTGTCTGTTGCGTCTGTGTGTTTTTTTCCTAACAATAAACTTTGCTCTGTCTTTATTGACCAGAAGAAAAGGTACCACATGGGGAAGGGTTGGGATACTTTACAGAAATCTTTAATAGAGTTTTTACAAGTCACTGGCTCCAACTGATCCCAGCTGACCCAGATAACGAGCATCATTGTTTATCAGTCAATATCCATATCTGTTTGCTGTCAACATTTATGGTTAGATTTTAGCAAGTTGTTTTCTACTTCTGTATTTGCTGCATCCAGCAAGTGACACACACACACATCATCTGGGTCAGAGCCATAGAAGAGTTCACAGCTTAAGACCAGCTATGCATTAACTTAGGTTGTTGATGAAATGTGATTACATGGGAAATCCAAGGAAATGAGATTAATTATTAGATTGTTCTCTTAAAGTCAAGTTAAACAGACAGGCTGGGTACATAGTAGGATAGCAGTCTTAAGTTTTAAGTGATCCTAAGGTGTATTAACCCTGGCCGTGAGGTCTAGCCAAATTTCCAGTCTCTTAGAAAGTGAGAGATATTTTCATAATATTGCATTGCCAGAGGGCAGGGCAAATGCCTTTTTTTTTTCCTTTCAATGGTCAATCAATCATCTTTCCCTTAGCTTGAGCCCACTGCTGTTCATTGCTCAGGAGCTCTAACAGTTGTGGTTAGACAAGTATTTTATCCATAGTTTGACAAAAAGGATTCCATTATTTTTGGATCTGGAACTTCAAGAACTATGCTTAAATATTAATTGGCTTACAGGTTTTTGGTTTACCAGCTCAAATAGGCAATATATATGCCAACCACAAACCACACGAGAACAGGCCTGTGGTTACAAATTCTCAGCTGTAATTCTTTATTTGTATCCAGAACTCTGGCTAAACTCAACATGTCCACCTGCCATTTTACAAGGGGGTCAAAACGCATTCAACACTCACTGTTTCTGTGGCACTTTGCACGGTGTTCCAGAGTCCCAATGTCATACAAGCATTTCAGGTCCAGCAATTCCCTTTACTTTATGCCCCGACCTAAGTGCGTGCCGCTACACGGCCATTTAACATCCCCTTTTTTGTTGTTTCTAACACTATCAGCTGCTGTGAAGAACACCAGAAGAAATGTATCATATGTAGGCTCTTTAATTCAGTACCCTAACACCTGATAGGTCCTTCAGTCACTATGTGCCTAACAGCTGCTGAGCTCTTCCCTCTACCATCTCTTTCCCTCAGACTTCTAAAGTCCCAAACATCCTGATTGTCCTCCGGTTTCCTAAGTTCTTTCATTTCCCCTAAATACATCTTTAAAGAGCCGTTATCTTCCTTCATCGCCGCCATCCTATCCCCACCTTCTGCCATCTAGTATGAATCATTCAGTGTTCTCTAAGCAGGTCCCTCGTTCTTTCCTTTCTGCTATACCCTCCATAGCAACCAACTAAGTATGCACATCGAAGCTTACTATATCATCTTCCTGCTTGAAGCTGTAACCAGCAAAGTGGCATTGACTATGGAGTAATAGTCGAGCGCGGCCCGGAGCCAAAGCCCACCATGACCAGCATCACATACATCTCGTCATTTAATCACTCAGAGCATGCTTACCCCAAACACTTCCTCGGATCACCTGCCATTTGAATAAATTATAATCTCGCATGCTGGCCAAGTGGGAGGGTCTTATGTCAAATCCTTGGGCCCACCGGACGTGACAGAAACATCACCCAACACAGCAACTGAAAACATGCGGGGCTGAGATTAGAAAAACTGGCTCAGCCAGCTCCCCCTTTGAAAGCTGATGCAATATGGACAATTGCAGTACAGTGGCCACTGTCATGATTTTAGCTAACTCCATCTTGTGTTCCGCTTCCCCTCCGTTGCTCCCCAACACCCCCTGAGCACATCCTGCTGAGCAGAGCAATCTCATGCAGTTACACCTACAACTTTAGGATGAGGGTCCTTTGTCTTACAACATAAAACAAATTGTTGCACAACATAAAACAAATTGTTTTATCAACAGAATGGAAATGACTGCTGCCAGGCCAACCCTGGTGTAAACGTTAATTGTGGCTTTGGCTTTGTAAACCATACTCTGTTTCTTCCCCATGTCAAGAGTCCTTTCTGGCATGAGCCTGGTCTTAACTGAAGGCAAATGAAGAAACCTTAACCCGTCTTTCACTGGGGGACATTTTTCCTGTCACCTGGCTCTACAACTGTTGAGAGTTTGAGGTATGTTCAAGACCATATCTCACGGTGGAGAGTAGAGTTGGGTAATGATCAGACTCGGGTCAGAAATTGGTACTAACCCTAATGATTCTTGTGATGCGCTCATGGGAAATGTTGTTGCTTCTAAACTTCCATTTGATCCGTGGTGGAGAAGGGGGTAGTGGTGCTGCTGTAGTTTGGATCTTAAATGCTTTCCCAAAGCCCTTGTGTCAAAGTGCTGGTTCCTAAGTCTTGAACACTCCTGTAAGGTGGTAGAACTGTTAGCAGACAGGGCCTAGTAGGAGGAGTTGAGTTTGAGGACAGGCTAGTCTACAAAGCAAGTTCCAGGACAGCCAGAACAATTACACAGAGAAAGCTTGTCTTAGAAAAACTCCAACAAAGACTTCTCAACATTTACTTCATGCTTACGGAGCCCTGAGGAGATCAAGACTCTGTTTCTATTTTTTTAGGGGAAAAGAACTGGTTATCCTGCTAAGGCTAATGCTAACCCATTACAGACTCCTGGGAGATTGCCCCTTCTTTTTTTTCTAAGGTAGGGGAGAGCTAAAATAAAGGGGAAGAGAGTTTTGCTCTCCTGTAATGGGGAGGGGGCTCATATTAGCTTAACAAGGGTCCCCTTCCTTCAGGCTTCTAAAGAGTCCACAATTTAAGACTATTGATCTCCTAGAGTGGAAAGTTGGCCTTCAGTAAGCAGTGGAAGGAGAGCGTAAACAAACTCCTCTCTGCCAGGGGACCTTGTCCTATCATCTGAACACTCCCTGCCTGAAGGCATAAGTCACGAACAAGGCCACACCAGTTTGGAGTTATGATTAATAGGGTGTTATTTATTTAAAGGGGAAAACTTACAGATCACCGTCTCAGACAACAGCCATCTGCACAACCAGGAAGGGAGTCTAGTCTCCTGTGGAGCAGGAAGTGAAGAGAGTGAGCAGAGGAAATAGCCGCTTTTTTAAAGGGAGAGAGGCCACGCCCCAATGGGCTGGTATCACAGCAGCTATTGGTTGGAGGGGCGGAAGGACCTCCCGCAACACCTGCCATTGTGGGGTTCCCACTGAGCCATTCACTGCTCCCCCAAGAAGGAAGAGCAAGATACTGGGGAACAAGCAGCAATGGGACCCAGTAGTTTTCACCTTTGCTTTATGAACTTTAATTCTGATAAAAATTCTGATTTTTCTGGCTACCCACATTACAAATAGATTCAGGCTGTATGTGTGTGAAACACAGTGAATGTGCCGAGAGCCACTGATCTCTTCAGGTCTCTGTGCTCTTTCCACTTCTGGATCTTAGAACATGTAACTCAACCAGAGCAACCCAAATATTGGCTTTCTGTGAAGAACTCACTGAGTACTTCCTTGTGAAAGAGATTACAGCTAAACTATAAGAGCAGAACTACAGAGATGTAGCATCAGGCTCAGCCAGGATGGTTATTTAAAAAATAAAAAGGAAACAAGGGACTGGGAGGTGATTCGGTCACGTTAGGCTTAACCAAAGTCCACAACCATTAGGTTTTGAATAGAGAAGGCAGTAAAGGAGACACTGAGATGCGTTACTGGGGACTAAGAAGTTTGCTAGAAGAATTACTAAAACCAAGAACAGACAGAGAAGAGGGGCAGCAGCGTGGCAGGGACTCCAAGGAGAGTTCGGACTCCAGCACCAGACACAGAGAGGCTAGGCCTCTGAAGAGAATCAGATCCTCTGTTTAGGTGAGGGAACCTCTTTTGAGATCATTACAGAACGGGAGGATGTAGGAGACTTTCTTGGGCCTCTGGCCCCCAAATCATGACATGGAGACTTATTAGTAATGAATGCTCAACCTTAGTTTAGGCTTGTCCCACCAGTTCTTATAACTTATATTATAAGTTATATTATATTATATTAGCCTATTTCTCTTCATCTACGTTTTGCCTCGGGGGTTTTCACCTTTCTTTTATTCTGTATGTATGTCCTACTTTTCCTACTTCTTCAGTGACTACCTGGCAGACTGGTCCTGGGTGTCCCCCTCTCTTTTTTCCTTGTTCTCTCTTCTTTCCAGCCTAGAATCCTCCTCCCACTTATTCTCTCTGCCCGTCAGCCCCGCCTATCCCTCTAGTGCCTAGCTATTGGCCATTTGGCTTTTTATTAGACCTTAGGCAGGCAAAGCAACAAACACATCTTTACATCGTTAAACAAATGTAGCATAAACAAATGTAACACACCTTTACCTAGTTAAACAAATATTCTACAAAAAGAATGGGTGTCACTGAAAGACTATGCAGCTAGGTTCTCTGAAGCGCAGGCAAGAGTCAGGGAAGGGAGTTGGGAGCAGGTTAAATGACCAAGTGTCCTAGCTGAAAACTCATAGATAGTGTCCCAGCAGGCTGCCTATCAGTGTCTGTGAAAAAAGGCCCCCAAAAGCCTGAATTCTAACAATACATTCACACAAGACCCCTAGAAGTCACATAAGTGCCAACACAGAGGAGACAAAGACCTCTGCTGGCCAGCGAGTAAGCCAAGTCATCAGACCTCAGGTTAAATGAAAGATAATAATAATAATAATAATAATAATAATAATAATAATAATAATAATAATAATAATAATAATAATAATAATAATATAGAAAGTTATTAAGGAGGACCCATGACATTGACCTCTGGCCTCCACATTCATGTGTACATATGTGCATGTACACACACACACAGAGAACAAAAAATCAAAAAATGCTGGGTGACAATGTGGTGAAAAGTGAACTCTGGCACATTGCTAGTGTGACTATACGTTAATACAGCCAAATGGAGAACAATAGAAGGGCCCCTCAAAAAGCTAATGATGGGCCTACTGTCTTAGTGTTTCTATTGCTGTAGAGACACCATGACCATGGAAGCTCTTGTAAAGGAAACATATCATTGGGGTGGCTTGCTTACGGTTTCAGAGGTTCAGTCCATTATCATCGTAGGGAGGAGCCTGGCGGCATGCTGGCAGACACAGCGCTGGAGACATAGCCAAGAGTCCTACATCTTGCAGGCAGCAGGAAATAGACTGAGCATAGGACACCTCAAGTCCACCACCACAGTGACACACTTCCTCAGACAAGGCCATGCCCACTCCAACAAAGCTCCACCTCCTAATAGTGTCCCTCTCTGAGCTTATGGGGCCAATTACATTCAAACTACCACACCTACCGTGGAATACTGCAATCCTTCATCTGGCTAGCTCTCTGTGGTAATGTTGCCGATTCGACAGGGTCTAGAATCAACAGGGACGGAGGGAGGGAGGGAGGGAGGGAGGGAGGGAGGGAGGGAGGGAGGGAGGGAGGGAGGGAGGGAGGGAGGGAGGGAGGGAGGGAGGGAGGGAGGACCCTAGACACGTTTGTAAGGGGCTATCTAGGGGCTGGGAAGATTGCTTAGTGGTTAAAGTACTTGCTGTTCTTCACAGGACCTGAGTTCCCGAGCATCTATATCAGGCAGTTCACAAACTCCTAAAACTCCAGCTCTTGGGACTCTGCCGCTGTCTTCTTCAAAGACACCGTTGGTTTTACTACACAGTCTCTTTTCAGCTGGTACATAGAGCCTCCAGCTCCCTTCAAGTCGGACTGCATGGTGCACCCGCCGGCTCATAAAACCTGATGTCTGCCACCTGTCTACCTGCCTCACCAAGTCAATAACTTCACTTGCAGGTTCTGGCCATCTGCCATATGGCTTCAGCATGCCAGTTCCTTTGGCTGTGTTTGACTTTCTATCAAGATGCAACGCTGGCCAGAATGAAAGTAACAAAATTTTTAATAGACATAATACTTTCAAATGCTTGTATAACCTGTCCGAACACCGTAGATCAGTTTTGGCATAGACTTCGGGTCCGGGACCTGCTCAGAAAAACCTGAAAGCATTCAATACTGTCTCTATATTTCAGTACATAATGGAACTTCGGAGGCAAGGAATGCTTCTTTTACCAATATAAATGCAAACATGAATCATGCAAAATACATCATAAGTCATAACCTACCAGTAAGTATTATCAAGCATCAAAACACAGCAGGAGGTAAAAAGCATCAAGTCAGTGTCTAAAGAAGGAATTGTTTGAACTCAAAGACACAGGACTTTATTGGGTGAAAAGATAGTTTTTTTTGTTTTTGGTACCTGAGAAGCCACTTTTTTGCCGCATGACTATAGAGTTATCTTAGGGGCAGGGTCACCTCCTCTTGATCTCATCATCACCACACTTCATCTTTGCCCCTTCTGAGGTCAAGTCCAGTCTCTCAGGCCCTCAGCAACTGGCCCCAGCGATGTGAGAACCCTCCAACATCCATCTAGATGCAGAGGTCTAATACTAAGAAACACCTCCTAGTAAAGAAGGCCCAACTTTCCCAGCAGGTTGGTAAGGCTGCACGCCAGCCACTGACATCCTCGCCTTACTGTTTCCTTGTCAGTTCTGAGATGCTTTGTGGCAACAAAGCAAGCACACAAATGTGCTGGCTGCTTTCATACACGTGCCATCAACTAGAGTCACCTGGGAAGAGGAATGTCAATTAAGAATTGCCTCTCTCAGATTGGCCTGTGGGCATACCCGTGGAGCATTTTCTGGCTTAATGCTTGGTGTGGGAGGGCCCAGGCTCTGGGCGGTTCCAACTCTGGGCAGGTGATTGCTGATAGTGTAAGAAAACAGGCTGAACAAGGCAAGAGGAGCAAGCAAGTTAAACAGAGTTCGTCTGTGGCTTTTGCTTCAGTTCCTGCCTCCAGGTTCATGGCTGAGGCACCTGTCCTGACTCCCTCAGTGATGGAGTACGATATGAGAGTGGAGGATGAAATAAACCCTGTCCTCCTCAAGCTGATTTTGGTCCTGGTGTTTATCACATAAATAGAAATCAAACAAGAACAACAAATAACTATAAGACTAAACAAAAAATTACAGCGCTCAGATCTTATGACATCTTCACATTCACAGACATATTAACAACAGTATACTAAACCTGAAAGATATTTCTACTTCAGTGAACAAAAACATCTTTCTAATCCTTGACCGGCCATACCAGTAAAAATTAAGTACTTTTATCTTTCTGACGCAAGTAAATATGATTTACTGAAACTAGCATTTCTCAATCTGTGTCCCAGATTCTGAGGTACTAGAAGTAAAGAATAAATAAAGATATCATAGTCTAGAAAGTTTGGAAATGATACCCTGGACACAATATATGGAACATCTCAAAGATTCTGAGCAGTAAAGAGCCAATTGAACACTATATACTCTGTGTTAGTATGTGATTAATTGTTGTATTTAGGTAAGTGTGTGTATATATAAAAATAAATATGAAATAACTATTTTCAAAAATTTCACAGAGGCATGATCTCCACATAGCAAAATGCTCTCATTTTATAATACAAGTAGCAATTATCAAATATTGTTATACCACAATAAAATATCGGACATTTACTTTACTCCAAAAGATCCCTTCAGCGTTCTTTCCAGAATTCTTTGTCCCCAATATAATGTGAGGGGTTAAACAAAACAAAACAAACAAACAAAAAAAAACAGCACATGAACCCCAAACTGTGCAGCATTACACAAAGCACCTTTTGATGTTCCTCAAAACTGTCAAGTCACAGAAAAAAAAAGGGATGAATGAGAAACTACCAGACTGTAAGACATAGGGGTAGGCATCCCAAGTAATGTGTGATATCTATTGAAGCAGTGAAGGGCACGGATCAGTCAGTTCAGTGATTAGCAGGGAAAGAAAGGCTACTTTCGAATCAGAAGTCCCACTAATCAAAGGATTTCCAAGAGCTCTGTGACTCACTTAGGGAAAGCAAAGCACTGTTAGGAGGTGTGGCCTTGTTGGAGGAAGTGTGTCACTGTGGGACCTGGCTTTGAGATCTCTTTTTGCTCAAGCTTCCTCAATGTGACTGTCAGTTGACTTTTTCCTGCCCTCTGGTCAAGATTTATCCAGCGCCATGTCTGCCTGCATGCTGCCATGTTCCCCATCATGATAGCGGACTGGACCTCTGAAACTGTAAGCAAGGCATCTCAATTAAATGCTTTCTTTAAAGAGTTGCTGTGGTCATGGTGTCTTTGCACAGCGATAGTAAACCCTAAGACATGTTGTGTAGGATGCAAAGAGTCTGCAGACTTTTAAGAAAAATCAACGGTTTTCTGGCACCCTGTATTGCACACACAGTGAAGGCAGAGCCCAGGCCTCCTGAGAAGTCTCCAAATACAAAGGAATCTTGAAAATACGCTACTCTTTCGAGAACTGATTTTGCATAATTTATTCATCTAAGGAGCTGTCCTTTCGGATGCTATCTATCTCTGAGAAAACAGCATTCTAGTATCCCCAGCACATACAGGTCATCTCTAATCATCCCTAAAGGAAAAGTAGTGACCCAGCCCTAGTCGCAAATTGTTTCTGTGCTGCAACCATTTTCTTGGATGTGTGCAGCTGCATTTTCTTAAGTTCCAAACACCACTTGGATGAAAAGAAAAACTAGGATTCAGAGTCAGTCAGAAGCAACTGGCATTACGACCTCTTCACCTCAGTGGCCAAGAAAGCATTTCTTTTAAGGTGTGCTAGCTGCCTTCACAGTGATAAATACTGATGCAAAGTGAACTGGGGACTTAGTGATTCTGAGCACAGACACAATTGTGTACTTCCTTTCGGTAGTCTCCTCCCTTTTATCCCTTTGCAGCATGTGGGGGGAGGCCAGGATGCTGAGCCTCCTACACTCAGATCTGATGATCCACCGCTGTGCTACATTCCTGGCCTCTTGCCTTCTGTCTCTGTGTTCTCCCAAAGGAAATCCAGGGCTCCTGAGAGCTTGAGGCCTCTTTGTTGCTGCCCCAATGTTAAAAAAAAAATTATTATTGCTATTCTAAGACTCCCTTTGCCTTCTATATCCATTGTACTATACATGCTATTTACATTAAATAATTAACCCTTTCAGCAGCCTCAGAACATAAAGTCTAAGCATGTAAATCATGGAATAATTTTATTTTGTAATTTTTTTAGGATACCACTGAGACATAATTACCCTTTCTCGCTGTGTTGATATTTGTACTTAGCACAAACAGGTGCAGTCGAACAAAATTGCCGGGGCACTCTTTGGATTCTTCACCATCAGACACTCAAAGTTTTTAAAAATATTTATTTTAAGAAGGTTTTAGATAAACAAGTAGAAGTTTGAATTCCATTAAACCTTAAACCGTGAATGGATATCTTTTTTCATATAACGCGAAGTCCCCACCAAGCACTATGGCTGAAGAGGAAAACAGCAGCCACCGCGGAGAAGAGAGGCACACATGTCTGACTGTCCAAGGTGTGTGCTGACACCATTGTCACAGTACTTGAGAGATTGACTGGCAGGTCACCTACGATTGCCCAGATGACTCATTTCTTGCAATTGTGCAAAATTACCATGTGACTTCAAGAAAATAACTGAGACCATGTATTTCTATAAAAGTTTGAGCAAACTTAAATTACAGAATTAGAACTAGAACAGTGAGTTTGACCCCTTTCCAATACCAATAAGTTCTTTATGAGACCAGGGAAAACACTCACAAATGTTTTTTGTGAACATGAAGTTGCGTATGAAGCTCTGCCTAGCTCCAATTTCTCTAACGATGCATTTTAAATAACTTTCCTTCTTTATCTTTATTATTTTTGTGAGTTAAAGATGACCATAAAGGACACGTTATATTACAGTCTATAGGTTGACCAATTAGACAGAGCCTTCCCTTTGAGCCTCAGCTGTAGATGATAGATCTAGGTGCTAATTACAATTGCAGTTCATAAAAACATTCAGGAAAAGGACATCACGCCACACATGACTGTGCCCTCGTCAATCACTTTTATCACCAGTGTCATAAAAATTATGGATTTCTGTTGAAGTTATACTTTATTTCATGTGTGTGGGTGTTTTGCCTGTGTGTATGTCTGTATATCATGTGCATCCCTGGTACCCACAGAGACCAGAAGATGGATCAGATCCCCTAGAGTTGGCGATACTGACAATTGTGGGCCTCTGTGTGAGTACTGTTAATCGAACTTGGGTTCTCTAGAAGAGCAGCCAGCATTCTTAACTACTGAGCCATCACTCCAACCCCAATGCACAGGAATTTTAAATAGATAGTTAGTATTAAATGTAATTCAGAGGAGCCCAGAGAAATTTGAACTTAATCTTTGTGATATAAGGAGAATACTGGGGCTCTGGGGTTAAGAAAGTACTTAGCTGCTCTTGCAGGGGATTCAGTTCCAGTTCCCTCCAATCACATCAGGTTGCACACAACTGCATGTGACTCCAGTTCCAGGGGATTCAATACGCTCTGGCCTCCCCAGGCACCTCCACACACATGTGCTGGAAATAAACTCATATGGGAACACGTACATACATGTAAATAAATAAATAAAAACTTTTACAAAAAAAGAAACTCATTAACATCATATTCCATTCTGAAAAGAATGCAAGAACTCTGATGTCAATGAATGTTTCATGCTTGTACTAAACCCTCGAATATGCCAGCACCTAGAAAACTGATACTCAGTACTAATAGCCTGCAAAGATGCAAACCTGGTTTAAGTACAGCATCAACAGAAATATCTAAAGAATGCCAAGATGTGCTGGGTGGTAGCAGTGCAGGCCTTTAATCCCAGCACTAGGGAGGCAGAAGCAGGCGGATCTCTGTGAGTTCGAGGCCAGCCTAGTCTACAAAGCAAGTTCCAGGACAGTCAGGACTGTTATACAGAGAAACCTGGTCTCGCATCACAAAACATAAAGAATACCAAGATGCCTTGCAGGCACCAGCAGGCGGCTGGGACAATGGGCCAGGCTGAAGGAGGGTAGTGCAAGCCGACAGTCATGAGACATGATGAAGCACTTTCTTCAGGCTTGCTGCGCCACAAGTCCTCAGAGACATTTGCTAGGGACTTCTCTCTTCTCATCACAGCCCCATCCCTTTTCTCATGCTCACATTGGCAGCAGAACACACTAGCTTTTAGTGCTCGGCTTGTGATCCATTATTTAAGAGCTTATGCATAATCCATCACTCTGTTGCCTTCTCACTCACAACACTGCTACACATGCAAGCAGAACTCCTCACTGCACGGAAGTGCATTAAGAGACACTGAGAGGAAAACATTACTCATCCTAAGCAGAGAAAAAGAGTCACTTCATCTACTGATGGGCTGTCTGGAGTTATGAAAAAAAAATGCATTGCTTACAAAGCAACGTTACATAGCTAAAGCTATGGTGGGCAGACAGACTTGCATTCACATGAACTTGGGGGCAAATTGTTTGGCCTCCACGAACCCCACTTTCTTTATTGATCAAATAAAGTCTCATTCTTTCCTGAGTGGGACATAAAGATGCAAGGATGAATATATATATACCTGGCCCAGGATCTAATCCACTCCCAATAGAGACTCAACAAATGATTGCAGCAATAGCAACCATGACCACAGGAAGACATTTGATATATTCTAACCACATGATCTAAGGTCCTGAGCCTTTCAAACTAGCAAAGACATTGGCTGAAACTCTGTGGTAGAGTCAATGCTTAGTAAGTGTCAGTTCAGGTCCCAGTACCAAGAAACAAATAAAGGGAAACAGACACGTAGCTGGCCTCCCTGCAACAGAGTGTTGGGGGAGTGTTATGTAGATGTGTGATTTATAGGGAAAAGCTTGGAAAACATTGCTCTCTAAATAAATAATTGAGAAATCAATTTTACAATGTAAATGGGAATAACAGAATAAATGCTAAAATAAACAATGATTATTCTTCTCTGATAATGTTAGTACTAATGTCAACAACTCTGCATACCACCTTCTAACGTTTTGTTTGTCTAGTCTGGATATGAATTCCAGAAATTCAGAAATCTGTCCCTTGAAGGAGCTGTGGTTCTGTGGCTCTGTGGCTCTGTGGCTCTGTGGCTCCGTGGCTCCGTGGCAGAGGCTATTTGTTCCCAGCTACCCAGACCTGAATTATCACACAGAAATTATATTAACTACAACACTGCTTGGCCAATAGCTTAGGCTTCTTATTAACTATTACATCTTAAATTAACCCATTCCTATCATTTTATGTTTTATGACGAGGCTCATGGTTTACTAGTAAGGTTTTGGGGTGTCTCTCTCCTTCAGAAGCAACATGACATCTCCCTGACTCCGCCTACTCTCTCTATATCTCTTTCAGCCTGGCTATATTCTGCCCTGCTATAGGCAGAAGCAGCTTCTTTATTAACCAATAGTAATAAAACATATTCATATCACACAGAGGGAAATCCCACATCAGCTCTACTCATCCTTCTTCAGAGATACTACCAGTAAAGTTCTGGAGTTTGGCTCTGAGCACTGGCTCAGTGCTCAGACAGTACTTTGTCTCCCAGGACACCTCTCAGGGTGGATCATAACAGTCCTGGGTCTTGATAGAACTGTGTTATTTACACTATAGTCAGTTTCAATACCCAAAGCCTTAACCACATCACATGACCACACATCCTTAAATTTCTATTTGTAAGGTGTCTTCATTGGAGGCAGAAAGAAAGCTGAACACAACAAGCGGCAATATAAACAAGGTCCTTCTTGATGGCAAAACCTGTAACAGCTCAGGAAAAAAAAAAAAAAAAAAAAAAAAAAAAAAAAAAAAAAAAAAAAAAAAAAAAAACAAAGAAAGACTGTTTTCCACACGAGTATGCAGGTGGGTCCCTGGTCCCCCATCTCCATAAACTACCAAATTCTGAGACACTCCTCCTACTGCAGGTCTTGCAAGGACAGTAAACCAAGAATATGAGTAGAGAAAGGGTGATTAGCTTGTGTAAAGGTGGGATTAAGATACAAAAGCAACTTCCTACTCAAGGGTTTCTAACTCCAGGAACATCTCTAACTAAGCTTATCCTTGTTAATCTCCTTGATTATTATGCTAAGCTTTTAACTGTTGAGCATGAAAACCCAAGTGTCCCTTGATGCTTAGCGTGTACAACTGCACAAGCATTTCACATCAGGCAAACACTCATTGGGCTTCCACTATCTGCTAGGGCTGCTATAGTTGTTACAGACTGCATGTCGTTGACATGGTACCCTAATTTGCTTTTCTGTGGCTATGATATACACCATGTCCTGAAAACAACTTGGGGAGGAAAGTGTATATTTCATCTACAATTCCCAGGTCACACTCTATTATTGAGGTAAATCATGTCAGAGCAGGAACTCAAGCAGAAACCTGGAGGCAGGAACTGAAACAAAAACCATGTAGGAATGCTGCTTACTGTCTTGCTTCTTCTGACTTGTTCAGCTACCCGGCTTACCTGCCTAAGTATGGTACCATCGACAGTGGGATGGACCCTCCTATATCAATTAAACATCAAGGAAATACCAATCCCCAAGACATGCCAGTAGGCTAATCTCATGGAAATAATTCCTCTGTGAATGTTCCCTCTTCCCAGGTGACTCTACTTTGTGTCAAGTAGACAAAGACTAAGAATTGGACACAACAATAAATAAAACAAAATTCCCTGCCCGTGTAGAGTTTGTCTTCTACCATAATTGTCAGCAGTGAAATCTGCGATGTCAGTTTACAGCTGACTTAAAACTGGGTTGGAATATAAGTACAAAAAATGATGAATATTGCTCACTCAAATAAGACCAAAGATTCTGAGCCCTTGGGAATGAGGAGATGTATAGTCCAACATAAATCCACACATCATGCTAGGAATGTATATTAAATACATATGCATGTGCATTTCATATATTATATGTTATATAATGGCATATTTAACATGTATGCTATACATATTGCTTGTGTGTATATTTCTAATATGCATTTATAGCATGGATGTTATAAATATCTACATATTATCTATATATTATATGATAAAACATATATATATATATATATATAAAACCTGTGTATGCAAGAACAATTTAAGAAAACGAGGCCATGAATTTGAAGGCAGGGGTCATGAGAATGCTTTAGAGGGAAAAAAGGAGAGAGAGCTCATGTAATTATATTAATCTCAAAACATTAAAAATGACCTTTAAGAAAAAGTCATGCAATGAAAAATGAAGCATTTGCCAACTCTAGGTTTCCTCTATGCTTGCCAAATGAAATGGTAAAATGATAAAAAATAAGTGGATGCCCATAAAGTCCTTAGCTAAAGCAACACTGCTGTCTTCGTGTAAGTCTGGTGAGTTTCGTTCACTCTTCATTCACAGGAGCTTTGCTAATTGAAACAGTGCTTGGGGACTTCTAGGAGGGCATGTGCTTTCAATGGGAGAATGAAAACTGAGTCTGACATTAGGTTTAAAACAAAGTGGGAGAAGTAAACCGGTGGAAGAACCCTGGCAAGCTCTCTTTCAGGGCCACCTGGTCTGAAGGGGGGCTCTGAGTTTATGTGCAAGTCTGCTATCCTGGTCTCAAGTCAAACAAGTCAGCTAAGGAGAACCTGGGCCCATCTTTGAAAAGTTCGATAAGCATCAAGGACATTTCGGAACTATTTGCTTCAGTTTCTTGTGTTAGCCTCCTCTAACTAGATAGTATCATTAATTCTCAACAAGAGAAAAACCTTATGAAGAATCACTGTCCCCACTTTAAAGAACAGTAGCAAAGACTCTGAACTAACATCTTCTTCTCTCGGCCTCTCAGTAGGCCGAGGATGGAAAAAGAGAGGGCTGAAATAGATGTGAAGAAGGAAATTGCTCGAGAACTCCACAGTTTTTGCATGGTTTTCTAGTGTCATCGAGAAGCTGCAGATTGTTTTCTAAAAGTGGCCCAAACAGTGGACTTCTCTGAATGTTGGCTCTCTACTTCGTCATGGAAAGTTAAGATCCAATATTCCTTCCTCTGAGTCTGGTTAGGCTATTGACTCTTATAATCAAGAGAGTACAGTATCGTAGTAAAGGTGCCACCATCTTAAAGCTAGAGCAGAAACGCCCACTTAGCTGGACCTTTGCTTTGAGAGTCCTGGCCTACAATGTCAGAATCTGGCTATTCTGAGGCCACCTTGTTTTATAAAAGTCCAAGCCACATGGAGAAACTCATGCATGTCCTAACTATATCCTCTAATAAGGCTATAATGACAACAGCGTCAACACACAATACCACCGGCAGGATTACAGTGCCTATTGGCCTTCTCTAGTCATAGGCTTTGACCCTTTTATTAGAAGGGAGGCCAAACATTAGAAAACAGTTCAACCAAGCCATACCTATCCAATTTCTTCATCCACAAGATCCATGAGGATACCAAAGGGTGCTTGTTTCATTTTTATGAGTATGAGTGCTCTGCATGGTATCTGTGTGCCACATAATGTTATGCCTAAACTGTACAAGAGATGGCATAGGAGCCCTTGGACTTGGAGCTACAGATAATTGTAAGCCGTCATATGTACATGTGTCATATGCCCTGGACTGAACCTGGGTCCTCAGGCAGAACAGCCAGTATTCTTAACCACTGAGCCATCTCTCAAGCCCCAAAAGGGTTGTGTTTGATACATTCATGTTTGGTGCCTTTTAGTTTCACAGTAATCCTGATAAAACAGAGACTCCAACTTATTGCCATATTACTGTTCTAAGACAAGCTTCAGTTCCATGCGGTTATAAAGATTCTAGCACTTGATGTCAAACACCTGAAATTCATTTTTTCAAAAAGCGTATTGGTAGTGGTGCTGCAGAGAGATTACATCAAGAAGCCTGCCACCCCGAGGGTTAAGTATCTTGTTTAATAACAGGGTTTTCTGGGAACCAGACCTCTTATTTCATTGTCCAGTGATTTTTGAGGAATACATGTTTGTAGATGCCCATATTGGATTATATTTGTACCCCAGGCTGTGTATGAGTAGACAAAGTAGACTGGAGAATAAGCATGCATACACTCCTTTCTCCACTCTAGACCACAGATATGATGTAACAAGCTGCATCAAGTTCCTGCTACTGATGGCAGAAGATACAACATTCTCTCAGGAATAGATCAGTGCTGCCAGGAGCAATCATGTTTCATGTCAAAAGAGTCCTAAGTTATTTAAATGCCATGTTCTAGAGCTCTTTAAAGTGATTGAAGGTTACCTATCTACACAGAATACAATCTCTATGTATCTAATGAACCTAATTAGTCTGACTAAAAGTATAAAAACCAAGAATGACTATTGACCTATAATATTTAATACCTATATAACTTAAAGATTAAGTCTTCATATCAGAATATTAAACAACTTTAAACAACTTGCAGTAAAGGAGGACAATAACCTCAAAACTGTAAAAAATTTATAAATATCTTGATCAGAGGTAGAAATACATAATGCAATGTGATATATATCCTAAAATTGTATCAATATACAAAATGTCTTAAACAGAGGTAGAAACATGCATGCATACAATATGACAAAATAAGTTTATATAGGTATACAAATATTATAAACAGAAATAGGAGCCTGTAGTTTGTCTTCCATTAAAGGCCATTGTTTAACCCACATGGGTTTCTCAGTTAACCAGTTTAAAGGCAAGGCCATTAGTACCTCTAAAGGCTTGCTAGTTTTATTGTGTTCTTATAGAGCCTGAATGGCTGGTAACCTTTGTTTATAATATCTTATAATATCCTTTTCAGAAATATGAGTTTTTGGGACTGCAGGAATGTTAACCTGGGTATTCCATTGCTGCAATTAGGGCATGGCCCCATAAATTCACTGCAATATTAGCTTTGTATGGGCTCAGTTTTCCTTTTTGTCCTTCTGGTCCCATGCATTCAACCCACCTCATGCTTTGTTTCACTTGAGCTAGGGTTCCAATTACTAGGAATTTAATATCTGCCTCTTAAAGAGGCCAATCTGGATGCCAAGATTCTGGAGTAATGATACTCACATCCACATCTGTGTTTAGTAAACCCTCAATTACAATCTCATTTATATGCACTCTTAGCTTTGGTCTTTGATCATTTATGGAAGTCTGCCAAAATGAACATATTGGACATACAGAACAGTATGGTTTTTTTAAAGTAGGCACTGGACTGTTCAATTTTTCTGGTGAGACATGTTCTCCACAGTGACTGGGAATGACTAGACCTTATTTGACATTGGGACCTGAGAGAGGTACCCCAAGGAGTTTCCCAGTGGTATCAGGTTGCCTTGTCTGTGTCTTCTTGAACTACATTCATTAGTTCAATGTTGGCCTTTGCCACACCTCCTACATATACCAGAAGGTTGAGTCCTCCTTTTCTTGCCATTCCTAGAAGAGACATTATTCTTAGGAATTCCTTGTGTACATTTCCTTCTTAGATGTCCTATTCTTCCACAATTAAAACATTTGGCATTTTGGTGTCTCCTCATACCATTGGAAATCACTTCTCCTACCCAAGCTTCAGTCAAATGTTTTTAAAGTCATTATATGCAAGATCCATTCGTCTATGGGTGTTGATCTAACCTTTATGCCTGAGGATCTTCTTACATTCTAAGTTGGCATTTTCAAATCCAAGGATTCAATTAGTACACATCTAGCTTCAGGGTTTGTCACTCCTAATTGTACAGATGTAGTTAATCTTTGTAAATATTCACTCCTAAGTTGCTTTTTGGTCAGGCTGTTTTGTCAAAGCAACAGAACAGAAACTAGGACACAGTAATATGAAAATGCAAATGCTTTGAATTCTATAATTTTTGAGTACCAGCATGAGGACAAGAAGAAAATCCAACATATGATCCCAGGTAATTGACGATGGTCAAATTGTAGGTACAATAAAAATATTGTGTAAAATTGTGTTTGCCCTATGGATAAGGTATGTTTGGAACACAAACGAAGCTGATGGTTAGACCAGTCACACCCAGTTATGACATTGCATTCATATAAATATTTTGAGACTTGAACTACATTTGCCCCATGCACTTGTTGCATAAAGGATAACTGACTTATATTATTCCAAGATGAAGGTGTTTGGGCAATCAGCTTATAAATGGAGTGCTCTCAGTGGAAACCTGTGGGACCTTGGGAGAGCCATTCATGGAGGAAAGTGAATCAAAGGAAGGAAGGATGTGGTTCCATGAATCTGGCTTCAGTCTGACCCATAGGGGGTTTCTGAATCACAGTGCCTGCTCAGTCTTCAAACAAGAACACACAGTTCTGTTCCATGTTAATCACTGGCCCAGGGCTGTGGAGCAGGTAAGATTAGCCTCAGCAGCTCCATCTGTGCTAAGCCAGACCATCCATGCAGAATACAGATCTGATCCTGTGAGAGCAGCCCCAGGTGCTCGGATCCAGTAAGAGGCGCCCTCCCTCATAGATTCGTGTTTTTAATGAATACAGTGGGGCAGTGGGTAGCAGTGGCCTGTAATAATTTGTGACTAAAAGAGACTGAAATTGCTCAACACAGAGAAATAGATAATGCCTGAAGAAATGAAAATGCTCATTGCCCAGATGTGATGTCTATACAGGGTACACATGTGCCTGTTTGTACTAAGTCCCTTCCAGATGTTGATGTGTTAAATGCACATATTGGGTTTTTCTAAACCATCACTTGAGATTTTAGAAGATGGTCTCCCAAGTTGTACTACATTTGTCTTTTCTGGCCAATTTTTCAAGCACTTGCCAAACCCTGGGGGACAAAATGGACCTCAGTTCTGGAGGGCAACTCCTTCTGGAGTACATGTTCTGCCTGAGCCCTGCTGTGACATTCTCTGCAGCACGTTCATCTCACTCTGTGGGCAGCCAAGCTGCTGCCTTGCCTTCCTGCAGGAACACTGACTCTTCTCTGCAGCTCCTGCCTTAGGTATAGGCCAGGGGATTACGGCTCCAGAGACAGAAGGCACAGGGATGACATGACAGTATCATGAGACTCGTGAACAACGGGGTCTTTGAGAAGATGAGAAACATCTGGCCAGGTTGGAATTACTCTTTAGGCTTCATTTTCTTCCTCATTATTTTCTGCCATAGTGAACTCTTGACACCTTATTTTGGCAAATGGAAGTACCAACGTAGAGCTGAAGTTCCTGGCTATTACGTGTTGTAAGAATGTCTGTAATAAGGCTAGGCATAGGAAGAATCCTATGTTAATGTCCAGAAAGAGACATTAACATTGCTGGATGCCTCTGCTTATGGCTAAGTTCAAGTCAAAGGGCTTCCTATTAATTTCTCTCATCTACCTCTCGCTGAGATGCTTGAAAGCTAAGTACTATGGTGGCCAATTTGTACAGAGAAAACTGATGCTTAGTGACATGAAGTAGCTTAACCAGAGCTACATAACAGCTAGAATCTGTATGTAGAACTGCCCACTCCTGCTTTCTACCCTGTCACCCTGACCTCTGCCAGCCTGCACAACTTTAGAGAGATAGTGAGGAGGTCAGTTGTAATGGAGCCATGAAGGCATTCCAAATGAGTTGCGGTTGTGGTAGGTATAACCATGACCAAGAAACAAGCCAGAGAACAAAAGTCAACAATTCATCTCTGAGAACTCAGAGGAACAAAGTCTAAGGATGAAGAAAAAATATTCTCCTGACCTGCCATTCTATCTAGAAACTCTCTTCTGAGTCCCTACAGATGTTCACCAATCTCTATAGGACAGCATCACATTTATGTGTTAATCAGCTTTCTGTTGTTGCAACAAATGCCTAGGGAGAAGATATCGTGGAGTATGAAAGTCACCTTGAGACTGAACTTGTCAGTATGTGACTCCACCCCTCCCCCCGAATCCACAGCTTGTGTGCCCCCATGCTCCAGGACGCCTGTGAGAAACAAGGCCTTCAGCCGCGTGCCTGTAATACCAAGGCAAGGAAGAACTGAAAGTTCATTAGTCAAACACGGTAGACTAGCAGAAGAGCAGGCTGTCAAGGGATGTTCTAAACAGCCAATAAAGAGAGGACACAGTGATCTGTGGTTGCTAGTTAGGATCCCAGGACCTGCTGCAGTAGGCACCTGCCCTTGGCTCACGGGCCTTCTTCCAGTCTTCAAGAGAGGCAACAACTGACTATCTCTTCTTTCTCGGAAAGAGTGAAGTCATCTCACTCATTTGTGAAGAACAGAGATATGCCAAGTTATAGAAATCAATGGCAGTGTACAAGCGGCAGTGTGTTTTCATATTGGATCTGGACAACAATCTTCCTGTATAAAAAGACTTTAGATTCAACAGGAAAACCAAGTCAATTTGCGAGATCATTAAAATGTGAGAATTGCTGACTTGCTTGTGGGAAGCTCTGGGCTGGATTTCTAGACCTCCCGGGTTCCCACAGACTGCTACCAAAGGATGGGGTGCCTTGATAGAAACTTTGAGATGCACAACCTCAGATATAGGATAGGTTTGTGACAATGACCAAGAGGACCTATGATGATGTCTCTTAAGTTACATACGCAGACCTGGTAGAGCAGTGGAGATTTGTCTCACTGTTTGAATCCAGCACAAGGCAGTCACCTTAAGCAACCTGCAGCAGCAGACACCCAAACCCATAGAGCTGACACCATAGTTAGATGGTGTGTGTCTTAGTCAGGGTTTCTATTGCTGTGAAGAGACACTGACCACAGTAACTCTTATGAAGGAAAACATTAGTAAGATTAGCTTACGTGTTCAGAGGTTTAGCCCACTATTGTCATAGTGGGGAAGCATGGTGGCATGTTGGCAGACATGGTGCTGAAGAAGTAGTTGAGATCAACAGGGATCCAGAAGAAGGAGTGCTACTGGGCCTGGTTTAGCTGCTGCACCATGGAATACCCCCACCCAGGCAGGTGGGAAACTACCATGCCCAAGGTGGAGTAAAGAATGACCCTATAGCTAACCACCAAGGGGGAAGAGGGAGCTCAGGAACAAACAGGATGTTTAGCTGGCTGGCCAGAAATTGTCCTCACTATGAAACCCGGGAGCAGGGGTAGACCCATGGGCCCTACACCCTATGAGCCTTTGGGGGCCATTTTCATTCAAACCATCAAAGTACAACTTTCTCTGGTCTCTGCTCTCTTCTGCAGAGTTTTCACTGATGCCTACCCTCTGTTTTCCCTAACCCGTACGCGTCGTTGGAAGATGTATCACCCAGTAATTACACTCTCATCATCACTACCCAGGCAGCGCTAGACCCACCACAACCAGGACCATTTGAAACCACAACTGCATCTCTGCTCTGCTGCTATCAGACAACCCCTAGCTGGGCCCAGTTAGTTTGGGGCAATAAACTTTGCTTTTGTGGGAATACACATTATGCTTGAGAGAAGACATTCAGCTTACAATAGATTCTGTGTGTGCGTGCACGTGTGTGTGTGTGTGTGTGTGAATGTATGTGTGTATGGGGAGGACACAGGTTAACTTTTGCTTTCCACTTTGCCTTTTGAGACTAGGTCTCCCACTGAGCCCAGTTCACTAATTAGTTGTATTGGCTGTCCAGTGGGCTCCAGGGATTGGCCTATCTCCTCTGGCCCTACTTGTACATGTGAGTCAGGAATCTGAACTCAGGTCCTCACACTTTCTCAGCCAGCATTTCTGCCCAGTCTGTTACATCCATGACAGAAGGTGCTCATGACTTGCAGAAAGATGCCCAGAGTTTCTTGAAATGTTTCCTTGGTGAGGAAGATATACTTTATACACAATCCACCAGTGTATAAGGTTTTTCAAGTTATTTGGGTTTTCTGCTTTGCTTTGTTTTCTGCCACTGTATTGCCCAGTCAAAGTGATGGGCTTAAAAGATCTCCCTACCTCCACTTACAGAGTAGCTGGAACTACAGGCTGCATTTGTGTAACAGGGTCAGTGAACTAACTTGTTAAAAGTTCCCTAATCTACCTTCATTGCAATATAATTTTTAATTCAAATACCTCATTCAAACTAATTTATTGTCTCTTCTCATCCGGCTAATCTTTAATGGCTGTGTTATTAATTATCCCCACTAACAATATACAAAGAGACTACAGTTTTCTTCTCATTCCTTACTCCTGTTGATGCATAAGTCTTCCAGTTCCTATTATTCCAGAGTCAGTGTGTTTCGGTACTGAAACTAGAATCGCTGGATCCTGTTCTCCTATATTTCTACGTTCTTAGGACAGAATCCACAGTACTGATACATTAAGGGCTCCAACCCTCAAGATGTGAGAGTTCAGAGAGGCAGTCAAACCTGCTAAATATCTATTACCCGTGACTAAAGCCATATTCATGTCAGTCTTCTGATGACCAATTTTTCCACACTTGGATTTGCTCCCTCACCTCACTGTTTGCCCAGAAAGCTACAAATCTTCCCAAAAAATTTCCTATGGCAGCCTGGAAAGAAAGTATATGTATCTGTGATTTAGAATCTGTTTCCTAAAAATACTGCTATATTTTCCTGCGCTTGGATTTTACTTCAGCTTCTGTAGTTAATTTTCTGGAGTGAGTGAGACTCTCCAGGCTGCTAAATCAGTGGAATTTGTTCATCCTGCTTTCCTCTGACCATCTGTGGCACCTGGCACACTGACTGTTAAGTTCATTTTAAATACCACCTTCCTTCGGTTTCCAGGAAAGAATATTTTCTGGGTTTTCCTCCCATGTTTTTCTTACCATCTTATTTGCCAGATCATCATCCTCTTCCCAACCATGAAATGTAATTTCTCTAAGTTCACAATGGTTCATAAATTTCACACTCTCTCAGGACCCATAGACGTACAACGCATCCCAGATTCCTAGACCCAATCTCAGTTACTCTATGGAGACTTAACACTAAGTACACACAGCCTACTGCTTCCTAGCTATGTCCACTAGGATAACAAAAAGAAATACATTACCTGTACACATTTACAAAGATTAAGTGCTGCCTCCATCAAACATCTGAAGAACTTTGAAACCTAGGAAACAATCTTATATCCCTGCCTCCCTATCACTTCTGACTCAGAAGGGACAGTGTCAGTACCTCTTAGTCCAGGTTTTGGCCACCATCCTCATCCAGCTAACATCCGTGTCTGCTGTTCACTTTGCCTGCTTCCTCATCATACAGGAGACGTTTTTCTAGAGAAGATATTGATACCTTTAGCAAAAGTCACCTTGTGAGTCTAGTCAATTCCCATCACTCAGATGCCTTAGGGGTTAATGGAAGTGAATTGCAAACACAACTCACCAAGACTATACGGCACAGCTGCACCGAGGGCTACTTGCTTTGGGACTTGGTGTGAATCACTCCCGAAGGTGGAAAGACCAAGTGGTTACAGGGATTCAAATTCTTGGCCAAATAGCTAATAAAAGGTCACATTGTCACATCCATCCTTAGCAACAGGCAATAAATTTGTTGAATTGGGTTTCTGCTCTTAAATTTAAAGGGATAGATTAGTCACTTCGACTTTTCAATTTTTAAAAACAAGTAACTCTTGATCCTCTGAAGAGCAAAGAAAGCCGTGACGCTAGACTTGTGTCCAGTTACTTTGCCAGGGTGACAAAGGAAGGCCTGTGGGCATTCAGGTGCTTTCCAAGGGGATCAGGTCACCAGGTTCTCATGATAAACAAAGGGATGGCACATTTGTCTGCTGGTCTATAGATTCTCGTGTTTAAATCGGGCAACACGTAAGCGTTTGAGTCTTCCTAGAACAGAGTATTTCTTCAGGGTCATCTTTTTAAGAAGAAAATAATTTTTGATGAAAATGTAAGAAGATGCTTTCAAAGAATGGTAAGGATCCAACTTTTCCAGCCACAGTGAAATCGCTTGACACAGAAGCCACCTCAGAGAGCATGCCAGGAAAGAGCACACGGTAACGCTCTGCCATCGCCATCATCATCCCCACACTGAGAGCTGTCCATGAGTGAGAATAGCCACTGTTTGATGATAAGGGATACTCACTGACTGTCTGTCCTGGCTAAAGCACATTTCTAAGCCTAGATCTCATTTTGTTGTTGTTGTTGGTGGTGGTAGTGGTGGTAATGGCATTGCTGTTGGTGGTGGTGGTGTTGATAGTGGTGGTGGTAGTAGTGGTGGTGGTGATGTTGTTATTGTTGTTTTTGTTGGTGGTGATGGTAGAAGTGGTGATGGTGGTGGTGGTGATGGTAGTGGTTGTGGTGTTTTAAGAAAGGATCTCTCTATGCAGCCTAAACTAGCCTGAAGTTACAGGCATGCACCAGTATGTTCTAATTAAGCCTTGATTCTCAATTAAAACAATAGCCAAATAAAATACACGTTATTGTGCCCACTTATAAATGAGAGAATTAAAAGTCTGACTTCCAGAGAGTTGGCCTACCCATCACACCCAGGCCATTTTCCCTGGTCTCAGCTTTGAGAAAGTTCAGCTCTCTGTGTTACTTGAGGACATTCTCTGCAGGGCCCAGGCAGGGATGACATGAGCGCAGAACACTGCTGGAGAACAATGTGGTGTTAGCAGGGAGCAGCAATAGGAGGAAGAGGGAATCTGGTGCTGGAAGGGAAACATCCCAGAGAAGTCCAGGGTAGAATTAGCACTTAGTTTCTGGCAACAGTGACCAGTTTTGTGGTCCTTCCTTCACCATCTTTACAGTCTTTAATAGGAACCTACAGCCTCCGGCATAAAGTAAGATGACAGCCATGTGGGAAAGTCAGGTCTGGCACCCAGAGCAAGACAAGGAAGGAGAAGGCTGTGCACTCCTGGGTGAGCGCTGGCAGACGCAAGTGAACTGAGGACTCCGGTATAGGTGAAACAGAAGGCGGAGTGGAGCCGATGGCCCGTGTGTTGATGCCAGGAAGTGAGCTTTCTTTCCCATCAAGGAAGGGGAACTTGGATAAACTTCTGAAAATCTTAAATCATTTTTATTGATCTCCTCACTTGGCTAATCTAATTACCTCTTGCTACTAATGCCAGCAAACTGGGAGCCAAACTTTTGCATCTGGGAGGATGTTCTGGACCCACAGTATCATGCTTTCTATCCAACCACGTAAGAGCATCCACCAAGGGCAAATCTGAACCGACCTCCACTGGGCATCACAGGAGGAAGGACCACAGAGACAAGGAGCTTGCACCGTAGATGGCCAGGTTCCTGTAGATGTGCCTCCGCAAAGTTTCCTGGCATTATTGTATTTTTTTACTTCTGGTAACCGCTTTAAAAGAACAAAGCTCTTTGTTTAAAGGGTCCCAGGGACCTCATAATTGCCACAAGACACATGAGTGCATCCTATACTTTCTAAACAGTTTCTCTTTTAACATTAAATATTAAATTCCTAATATTTGGCCAAAATGTAGATGCTACCTGGAAAGGGGAGGTGATGTTATCAGGAAGACTGTAGAGACTGTGAAGAGCCCCCCGCTGTGTTATTTACCTCAGAACCACGATTACCTCAGAACCACGAGAAAGCCACCCCCGACACACACACCAGTGAGGGATGAGGAGCACAAGCTGACCCACACCCGCACCTAACAACGGCTGGAAGCATAATGTGCTCTGGCTGCCAGAGTGTCTAGGGCTTCAGTCTCGGGCTGTTCCTCCTTGAACAAACTGTGATTCATCTGCATAGCTGAGTTGGAGCCTGTGGATTCCACAGGAACCTTTTGGGGACATTTAGGAACCCCAGGACACTCCATGCAGGTGCTCACATGCTTGCCTCCCTTCTCTGATGACCGGGGTCTCTTTTCCTCACCCAGGATTTTCCAGCTGGAACCTGAGCAGGAAGGTTGGGTTGAGTAGCTCTCATCCAATCCCTTCTCCACCCCGAGCTGGTCCCCAGCTCTCAGAGGAGCCATCTGCTAAAGGCATGACTCATGAGGACAGAGGAGGAGGGTGGGGGAAACCCAGCTGTACCAATTTTTTAAACAATAACGTCCATTATTATTATTTATTATAATAGTCATTTTTCAGAGTGGCTATTGTATTGGTTGGTTTTGTGTGTCCACTTGACACAAGCTGGAGTCATCAGAGAGGAAGGAGCCTCAGCTCAGCTGAGGGAAGGTCTCCATGAGCTCCAGCTGTAAGGCATTTTCTCAATTAGTGATCAATGGGGAAGAATACAGCCCATGGTGGGTGGTGTCCTCCCTGGGCAGGTGGTCCTGGGTTCTATAAGAAAGTAGGCTGAGCAAACCGTAGGAAGTCAGTCAGTAAGCAGCCCTCCTCCACAACCTCTGCGTCAACTCCTGCCTCCGGGCTCCTGTCCTGCTTGAGTTCCTGTCCTGACTTCCTTCAGAGAGGCACAAGCAATGCTGAAGTGAAAACCCTCTCCTCCCCAACTTGCTTTTTTGGTCCTAGTGTTTTGTCACAGCAAGAGAAACTCTAACAAAGACAGCTGTGCTTCAAAAATCATCTGCCTGGGACTTCTTGATGTTAACCTCAAAACTACAAACACTAGAAATGTCTGTCTCTGGGTCAAAGGGATAACCAGTGCTCAGAAAACCACGTCCATAGTCCAGAAGATGAGATCTGAGCTATTTTTGAAAGAATATAAAGGCATAACAACAGAACAACACAGTAAAAAAAAGAACTACTTTCTCAACCTGACTCGGACATGCAGCTAACTCACTCTAGCCTAGTTAAATAATTTGATCTTGTGTTTGCAGAATTCACTTCACACAGTATCTGCTCTTTGTGTATAGATTAAACCAGTAGAAGGGCGAGAAGACTAAACCTACGACAGATGAATTCATTTTATAGTAATCACAGACCTGAGAAACAAGTGACCATGTTGGAGGCACAGCTTTGGATTTAATGCTCACCCTGGGTGTTACAGAGTTGTAACCATGTTCCCTGCTACAAACTGATGTCTGCGTTTGCCAGAGAAGCAACATGAACTACACTCCTTGGGTTGCTTTTATTCTGATGTCATTGTAGGAACTGCTCATTTAGACCCCACTGTGCCCAGTGTGTTGTTCATAAAATAACTCAACGTCAACTTGGTCCTGAAAGTACCAAAAAACAATTATAATTCTGGAAATTAAATTTATATCATTTCCCCCCCACAAAGGTTCATATATTGAAAGCTTGGTTCCCAGATTAAGATGGGATTAGATCACAAGGCTAGCACTAATACAACAGGTTGATCCAGTAATATAGCCACAATTATTTTTTTTTTGAGAGAGAATCTCAATATTAAGCCTAGGCTGGCTTGGAACTCACACTCCATCTGCCTATACCTAAGTGCTGGGATTGCAGGTGAGTGTTGCTATGTCTGTCTTAATGGATTAATAACCTGGTGTGATTAATAGGAGGCAATTGAGACTTTTGAATTGAGGGCCTAGTTGAAGCAAGTAAGAGTCTAGGGATGTTTCCTAGTAGTGATTCACAGTTTCCAGGCCTTGCCTTACACCCTGTCTGCTTTTTGGCTGCTATGAGCAACTCTGCTCCACTACACGTTTCTGCATGCATCTTCAGCCTCCCTGGTCAGGAACCATAAAGCCAGGTGGCCATGGGCTAAAATCTCCTAAGCCAGGAACCCCAATACAATTGTTCTGCTTTAAGTGGTTGTCTTCGGTATTTGGTCATAATTGCGGAGTTTAGTTTGCTTTCTGTTGCTAGGATAAAGCACCACAACCAAGAGCAACTTGGGAGGAAAGAGTTTGCTCGGCTTACACGTCCCAATCACAACCATTCATTGAGGGACGCCAATGCAGGAACTCAAGCAGGGCAGGAACCTGGGGACAGGAACTGAAGCAGAGGTCATAGACTATGGCATGGAACAGTGGTTCTCAGCCTTCTGCTGTGACTATTTAATACAGTTCCTCGTGTTATGGCAACTCCCAATCATAAAGTTGTTTTCTTTACTACTTCATAACTATAATTTTGTTACTGTTATGAATCACGATGTAAATACCTGTGTTTTCAGTTGGTCTTAAGTGACCCCTGTAAAAGGGTCATGTAGCTCACAAAGGGATCACGAGCCACAGGTTAAGAGCCAGCAGCATAGAGGAACACTGTTTATTGTCATGCTCCCCATGGGTTTACTCAGTTTGCTCTCATTCATACTCCAGGATAGCCCATAGAGAGACAGGACCTCTCACATCAATCATCTATCAAGAAAATATTCCAAGGCTTATCTGTAGGCCAATGTGAAGTCTTTTCAATTAAAGTCTCATCTTCCCAGATGATGCTAAATTGTGTCAAACTGACAAAAATAAATAAATAAATAAATAAATAAATAAATACCCTAACCAGCACAGATGCAAAGCTTCCAAGCATACTAGCAGTCAGGAAAGCAGAGCAGAGAAAATGGCAAAAATGTAGAGCCCTCTTTTCAGGTGTACTCCTAGATCTACATTTCCTCTCTTACAGAGACAGAGACCCACATTGGAGCACCGGACAGAAATCTCAGGAGCAGAAGGAGAGAGAGCACGAGCAAGGAACTCAGGACCGCGAGCGGTGCACCCACACACTGAGACAATGGGGATGTTCTATCGGGAACTCACCAAGGCCAGCTGGCCCGGGTCTGAAAAAGCCCGGGTTAAAACCGGTCTCGCTGAACATAGTGGACAATGAGGACTACTGAGACCTCAAGAACAATGGCAATGGGTTTTTGATCCTGCTGCACCAATTGGTTTTGTGGGAGCCTAGGCAGTTTGGATGCTCACCTTACTAGACCTGGATGGAGGTGGGTGGTCCTTGGACTTCCCACAGGGCAGGGAAACTTGATTGCTCTTTGGGCTAATGAGGGAGGGGGACTTGATTAGGGGAGGGGGAGGGAAATGGGAGGCAGTGGCGGGGAAGAATTAGAAATCTTTAATAAATAAATAAAAATTAAAAAAAACAAATGTCCTCTCTTATTTGATTGGTGTCACTTGATTATGGGTCAAACTAAGATTTGAAGGACACTGTTAAATGTCTAGGTAAGGACTCCGGTCCTGCTCTTCCTCGAAGCGGAAGAGCAGATCTGTGCTCTTCTCTGAAACAGAAAAACGTTTTAATAGTTTTTAAAATCGCTTTGCCCTCTAGCAGACATGAAAAAATCATGCCCCTTTAGACAAAAACTAATCAAGCTTTTTGTTTTGTTTTGCTTTGTTTTGTTTTTTTGGCAAAACTTCTACAGAGTTCAGAAAGAATGGTCAGCTTGTGACCATAGAATTGAATCGCATCCTCACATTAACCTGTATGCACATATCAATCACACCAAATGAGGATAAAGGCCACTGACCACAAATTATGGCCAAATCAAAGCAAGCTTTACTGTGCATACCAGAGAGCTGGCCGGCTGTCTCACCCAATGCAGGGTTCAGGAGAACAACCTGAGCTAATTTCTCAAGCCCTTTTTAAAAAGCAAAACCATAGAGGAGGGGATTTTGTGAGCAAATGTGGTTACAGGGGAGAGGCCAGAAGTCAAGGAAATCTTCCTGAAACATTTGTTACAGAACATTCAGTGGTTATAGTGGTGGGGCAAAGCCCAGTTCTGAGAAACAGAAACTTATGTTTTACAGTGGACAGAAACCTTACTGAACTAGAGCATCAAAATGGTTCCTGATTACAAAATGGAGCCAAGCTGGTTTCTCACACAAATCTGTACAGAGATCTGAAGAATAAACTCTAGCTTTCTCCCTTTCAATTTCTATATTTCTACCATCAATTCCTATATTTTTATCAATAGAAGTTGTAATATGGCCAATAATGAAAACTCTGAGTTTTCAGGAGTGACATAGCCTGGAAGAGCATCGGTCCTGGTTTGATATGTTTCTCTGTTCACCTCCCAGGAGGCCTTAAGCTACCATGAGTAGACGCTTGGTGAGCTGAATACTGTAGCAAAATTGAACTTTAAAAACTGTGTTGTTGTTGTAGGTATTAGTTTTTAGTTTTTAATTAGTTTACAAAATAAATTATGAGAATTTCATATGTATTTGATTTGGGACTGGTCCCCTACCCCAAGTGTCTCTTTTCTTGCCTCCCTGCCCCCCAGTTCCCCACATCCTCTTTGTCCTAGCATTTTTCTGCTTTGTTTCAATGTCTTCCCCATGACCTCCTCCTAAAGCCCCTCTTTCCAGACTCATGGGCCCTTTCAAGTTTCTTAGGATTTACCCATATTTCTTTCTACCTGCACACACAGAGCAGAATCTGTATATGTCAGAAAATGTTCAGTATTTGTCTCTCTGACCCAGAGTTGCCTTGTTCAATGTGTTTTCCATTTCATTCATTTTCCTAAAATGTTCATAACTTCATTTTTATACATCTGAATAAAATTCCATTATGTTTTATTCATTCCTCTGTTGTTGGACATCCTAGGCTAGAAACATTTTTTGGTTGCTGGAAATTGAACATACACTGCGATATAGGGTTCTTCATTTCACAGAACACATATTAACATAAAATAACAACTGTCTCCTGACACAACAATATTTGGTGACCTCAGTGCCATATTCACATTAATAGATAGATCTCCAGGACTGAAAATCAATAAAGAAACTTCAGAGTTAATCACTGTAGAATACATGAATCTAACAGACAGTTACTGAGTCCAACAGCTTTGGAATGCACATTCTTCTCGGGCACCCATGAAACTTTATCTAAAATAGATCACATCCTAAGTCATAAAGCTAGTCTTAGCAAATAGAAAGAACTTAGAAAATTTCTTTATTCTCATCAGGCCATAGAAATCAACATCAAAAGAAGCCATAGAAACTACACAGTTACCTGGAGATCGACTTACAAAACTTTGGCCAACGGATTATCAGTAAAATAATGAAATAAATTTAAAACTTCTTAAAAACAAGTAAAAATGATAGCTAAATGTATCATAACTTTTGAAATACAGCAAAGGCAGTTCTGAAAGAAAAATTCGTAGCCATGGGTGTGTGCATTCTAAAAGTCAGACAGACTGGGAAGTGGTGATTCACGCCTTTAATTCCAGCACTCAGGAGGAAGGGAAGAAGGAAGGAAGGAAGGAAGGAAGGAAGGAAGGAAGGAAGGAAGGAAGGAAGGAAGGAAGGAAGGAAGGAAGGAAGGACAGACAGATCTCAGACAAATAACTGGATACACCTCAAGGTCTTAGGAAATCCAGAACAATCCAAACCTAAAAGCATTAGACATAAAGAAATAATAACAATGAGGGCAGAGACACTGACAGACTGACGGGCTGACAGACTGACAGGATGTATATGACGTATTCTCATTACTTTGCCTCGCTATATACCACATTGAAGCTAATGACAGGGAAGGCAGTCAGTGGAGTAACCACAGCTTGAACCAATTCTCACTGGATGGGGGTGGTTAAGACACCCATATGCACACTGGGTAAGTCCACAACCAAAGCAGTATTCTTTACCAGCGTTCCCATCTCAGAGAAATGACCAAGATTGTAGAACTTTAACTATCACATAGCCTTCCGAGGACTGGCATCAAAACACATTCCCTTAAGGGCTTGTCATGCCAGAACACCTTCCAGGCTATATTACATTCTAGACGACGGCTGGGCTGGTTCCATCCCACAAAGGAAGAACGGGTTTTAAAAGGAACCAAGTCCAAGTGGTTTTCTCTGTTGCATTTGGTCAAATTTAGATACTTTTGGCTTAGCAAATCCTCCTTTTCTAACCGACGGTTTTGTCTAAAGGAAACAAGGCAATCGACTGCACTCTTAGGATTCCATGCAGGCTCATTTCAAAGTTTTAACATGGGGAAGCTCTCTTTCGCCACAATCGGATCACTATAAACGAAGCTACATGACTACCATGCAAGCATCTAAATTGTGGGTGTGCGTGTGTGTTTTCATGTGAGTGCCCATGTGTTGTATGCTCATGTGGATGTGTGTGCACATGTGCATGGTGAAACAAGAAGTCGACCTCAGGTGTCATTCCTCAAGTACCATCACCTTGTATTTGAGACAGAGTCTATGCGGTATTTTGAATGAGGAATATCCCTGCAGGCTCTGATAGTTGAACATTTGGTTCTCAGTTGATGGGGAAGTTTGGGTAGTACTGTCTTACTGAAGAAAGTATGTCATTGGAAGCAGGCTTTGAGATTATAGTCTTTCCGTATCCCTTGCTCACTCTCTCTATTTTGTGTTTGTGGCTGAGAACATGATCTTTCAGCTTCTTGCTCCAGTTGCCACGCCTGCTTGCTGCCCCACCTTCCCACATGGACTCTTTTCCCTCTGGAATGAAAATCTCAGATCAGCTTTCCCTTCTGTAAGTTGTCTTGGTCATGGTATTTTGTTGCAACCTCAAAAAAAGTCACTAAAATGTTTTCTCACTGGCATAGAGCTCTCCAAGTAGGCTGGCCAGAAAGCCTCAGGGAACTTTCTGTCTCCATCTACCCAGTGCTGGGGCTATAAGAGCATGATGATACACCCATTTTGTCTTTTGTTTTCTTTCGTAACATTGATTTGGGGGATTGAAGTCAAACTTCAATGCTTAACATTAAGGAAACCTGCCTACCATTGAAAAGGGACTGGTTCTCAATATTCCCTTTTGTAGGAAGACAGTGATGAGTGCTGCTCCACCAACTGCTTCCCAAATAACCACTCAGAGACTTATTATTGGTTATGAATGCTTAGCCGATAGCTCAGGTCTACTACTAACTAGCTCTTACAACTTAAATCAACCAATTTCTATTAATCTATGCACTGCCCCAAGGCTCATGGCTTTTCCCTCTCCTGCATGCCCTGCTTCCTTCCCATCTGGCTGGTGACTCCTCTAACTCTGCTCTCCTTCTTCCCAGTGTCTTTAGTCTTATTCCCCTGCCTAACATGATCCTGTTCAGCTATTGCTCAGTCAGCTCAGTCAATCACAGTGATATATATTCACACAGTGTAAAGGAATATCCCACACCCTTCTCAGAATATCTCCAGTGGTCTAAGACCACACACTATGTCCCATCTTCTAGATCAGTGATTCTCAATCTTCCTAATGCTGTGAACCTTTAATACAGTTACTCATGTTATGATGACCACCAACCATAAAATTATTTTTGTTGCTACTTCATAATTGTTATTGATATTGCTATGAATCATAATGTAAATATCTGATATGCAGGATATATGATATGTGACCCCCTATAAAATGGTCATTCAAATACTAAAGGGATTTTGACCCACAGGTTGAAAACCACTGTTCAGTCGGATCTATTAGATGGTAGGAAACCAGGCCTTCAACAAATGGACATTTGAGGACATGTCTGAACCATAAGAGTTAGGGACCTGTTTAGTGCCTACAGATTTTTTTAAGCAAACACAGGATGGTAACAGAAGGTGATATCTACAGGTTTTTGTGGTGTCCAAAGAAGTTCTAGGGTGAACTGTTTCATGTGGCTATCTAAATGCAAGAAGATGTGGTAGGGCTATGAATATCCTGACTTCAATAAGAAAAAGAAACTCCCTTTTATCTCACCCATCCAATAATGGTGGACTCAAAGACTTCCGTGGCCAACAGGAGGGATACCTAAGACAGGAGTTGAGGAGGACAATAGCTTTTAATCAGAAGTTTGAGGGAAAAGAGACTTTTTTCTGAATGTTCAAGAGACTACTGGACAGTAAGATACTCATAGGCCATGAGATGACCTTGTAATTAGCTTGGACTTGGCCTAGAACACTGGGATGTGCCAGCCTAAAGAACCCTCTCAAGGATTACTGACCTTCAACACTCCCCCCCTCTGTTTTTTAAGACAGGATTTCTCCATATAGTCCTGGATATCCTGATATCCTGGAACTCACTCTGTAAACCAGGCCCCTAATTCACAGTTATCTGCCGGCTGAAGCCTTCTAAGTGATGGGATTAAAGACATGGGCCACCAACACTAGGCAAGGATTAATAAATTTGATCCCCTTGAAAAGCTGAGATCATGGCTCCTTGGCTTGCTGCTCCATCCTCTGCTCTCATGCTGAGGATGGAGCACTCTCAACTCTTAGTAGTGAGAGGAACTTCTACCTGGATTCTCACAGCATGGAGAGCACACAGAGGTCCATAAATTTAAGGTAATTCTTTTTTTTTTCAGGAACAAGATACAAGTCCTGTAATTAATCATTGATCAAACCACCAATGCCTGAAAGAGAGGTGGCTTGACTCATACTCTCATAAAAGAATTTGGTTTTCCCAAAAGCTCTTAATTGAATGCTCCTGTCAGTAATAGGTGCCTGGCAGCCTCTTTCCTCAGTGCTTAATAGCTAGGGATGAGCACTTGACTCCCAACCAAAGCATAATTTTCATTGGAACAAAGAGTAACCTGGGATTTACAAAGCTGGAGGTGGCTTGTGGGGTGTGTGTGTGTGTGTGTGTGTGTGTGTGTGTGTGTGTGTATGTGTGTGTTAAATGAAGTACTGTGTTTAACCCAATTTATCCAGTGCTTTCGTTAAACTAGTGATCTGGAAATGGTCTACTGGACAGAAACTGGTACTGTTACTGCTTACTTGTTCTAAAAATTCTCTGTGAACTGGTTGGTGGTAGCTCACGCCTTTAATCTCAGCACTCAGGAAACAGAGGCAGTTGAGTTTGAGGCCAGCCTGGTTTACTAGGTGAGTTCCAGAACAACCAGGGCTATACAAAGAAACCCTGTCTCGAAAAAGAAAACAAAAGTTCTTTGCAATTAATTATCAGCCTTAAGCCCAAAGCTTTCTGTGTCCCATATCATAAAATCATTGTTTTCTGTCTTACATCCCATTTCATTGGAAACAGAAGTTTGGGTGATAATTTTCAGGTCCCTAGCAAGAAAAAAATGTATAAAACTCTTTTGGAAGAGTAATTTATCGTCATGATCTGGTGTTACCACAGACTGTGAAGGGACTGGTATCAGCACAAGACACCCCAAGGTCAAGCTCTAAACACAAAGAAGGTTTATTTGTCCCAGAGAGGCAGAAGGCAGGGAATAAGAGCCAAAGATGGAAGACAGAGACAGGAAGAAGGAGGAAAGGAACAAGGAAGAGTGGGGAGGTGGGAGGACATTTGTCCCAGGGGGGAATAAGAACTGTCTCTGGATAGAGAGGAGACAGACATATCACACAGGCAAATGTCAGTTTATAAAGGTAAAAGGGAAACCTCGTGTTAGGATGAGGTGTTAGGAAGTTGACAAATGTCTATGCACCCCTGATAGGGCACAAACAGCAAACCAAAGAAATAATTCCACCCAAATCTAGCTTGGGAAGCCAATGAGATGTGTATTAAAGAACTGTGTTTTGGGGCTGGAGAGATGACTCAGGGATGACAGGCTGCTCTTCCAGAGGTCCTGAGTTCAATTCCCAGCAACCACTTGGTGGCTCTCAACCATATGTAATTAGAGTTAAGTTGTTGGTTGTGTCTTTGGTGTGAATGTTAGCCAACCATGTTACAGGCCCTAAGTGGGAAGGCAGCTGGGTGGTTTGGGAAAGTCCTAAGCAGAGACAGCCGAGAGGAGTGGATCTCTTACCAGGGTACATGGGTGCTAGAGGGATTCCCAAGGTGAAGCAGTAGACCAGGTGGCAAGAATCCCGAAGGGACTGAGCGAAGGGAAGCAGGCAACTTACTGGGTGGCATAGGCAGCTGAGGAGGATTCTGAGGTGTAATGGTGAACTGAGTAGCCTAAAGGGAGTCTGAGCCGGGACTGAGGGAAGCGGATCTCTGGATGGGGACAGAAACATTGGTTGGTAGTCTAAAAGGAGTCTGGGTAGGAGAGAACAGACCTATGTGTGAAGCTGGATCAGAGCTCTGTCTCCTGGGATCAGTACCCATCTGGATACATACGTTATCATACATTTGGTACGGCATCCTGGTGAAGATAATGGGGTCCTGGTGAAGGCAAGTAGATTTGAGGCAGACAGGAGGGGAGAAAGGAGAGTCCCATATAGCAGTAGTCTCTGTACCAGATCCCAAGAAAGGTAGGAGGAAGGAAAGAGTCCTACCCACTGGCAATATCAGCCCTAAGAAAGGTTTGGGAGAGGGTTGGCCACCTAGGGACAGGGAGGGACAGGATGGAGCCTTACCTGGCAACATGGACATGTTAAAAAATCATTTTAAAGCTCGGCAGTGGTGGCACACACCTTTGATCCCAGTACTCAGGAGGCAGAAGCAGGGGAATCTATGTGAGTTCGAAGCCAGCCTGGTCTACTGGGCGAATTCTAGGACAGGCTCCAAAGCTATACAGAGAAACTCTCTTGCAAACCCCCCCCCCAAAGAAAATCAATTTAAATATATGAAAAGAAATCTTTGCCAAGGTAACAAGGATCATTAAAAGTCCAGACTTGACCATCCCAATCTGCAGGAAGCACAGCTTAGAGTAAGCATTGGAGAAAACCAGGACTGATAATCACGCGGGCCTATTTTCTTAAAAAGAAGAAAATGAATGAAGCCTGGTCACCTGGAATGCCACAGTGAAAGGAGTCCGACAACCTCGTGATCCTTGGCTATTCTGACAGGAGTCAGCCTCCACCTGGATCCCTTCAGTATCCTGCTGTCCCTAACCCTACGCTCAGTGTATAGAACCCATCCCTTTGAAAGAGATCCCATGTACTTTGCATCCCCACTAATAGAATCCATCCTTATGCTTCTCACTATTCCTTCCTCTGGGCCCTAGTCCGAGCTCTGATCATCAGCCAATAGAATTCATTCTTATTGCAGAGGTCACAGGCGCTTTGCTGACTTGCAGGGAGTTTCTATGTAGCTATGTCTAAAGCGTTGTCATGATAATTGCCATGTGGAACTACTATGCCTCAATGTGTAAGAAGAATAAACCATGAGGTCCGACTCTGGAAGTCTTGACCCAGTGCCTACAAAGATGGGTGCTGGCTCATTTCACTCTGCCCCTCACACAAAAGGTCTTCCCGCTGCCTGTGAGGTTTGCTGGGTCCCCAATACCAGCCAAGGGCTAGTTTATCTCGAGAGCTGTTTTCTAAGTGGATACTAAAGAAAACTGTTGACAGGGCCTGATACAAACGAAAAGAACCCCGTTTGTAACAATCACTTCTTCCTAAGATCAATAGTAGTTGAGCAACATAGATGGGCACAGTCCTCAGTGACTCCCCATGAGCCACTCACCTCCTTCCACAGGACCCGCCATTCCTATCTCCGCTTCCATTGGGTTCCATGGGGTCAGAGCTGTCTTTCCCCACTCAGAAAGAGCTAGGGCCAAGGGACAGCATGACCTCTGTAAGTGCAAGTCTTCCTGAATCTAACAGTTTCTGCGCTCAAGCTGAGCCTTGCTGGTGCCTCCATTGACCACACCTGGGTACTCAGAGAGTCCTGGGTTGGGTAAACATTTCTACCCACAATACCCTGCAACGCTAAAGAGAAATGTACACAGTTTTACTCTAGGGGAGGAACTGCTCACTCCGTGACAAATGTGTTCTTTTTCACCTGAAGTACCTTATCACTTGTGTCTTACTAAGCTTTTGTTCAGGCATCAGCCTTTCAGAGACTCAGAAGCCGCGAACTTGTCTTCCTGTCGGTCCTTCTCCTTAGAAATTCAGATTCAACACAAATCTGACCACTGCATTTACTTCCAAGTGACCCAGAGAGAGGGATCTTCGTCTGCCTTCTCCTTTTCTTATCCCCTTTATTACATTAGCCATTTACAAGTAGGATTTACATTCAGTCTAAACGAAGGCACTACAAACACGCTGGTACTTTAGTATTGGTAATTGCCAGGACCGAAGAAGGTAAGCTTTCATTCATGTGCAAGAGAAGAAAGGTGAGTCTAACTACCCGCTGAGATTTATGAACTGGGGGTGGAATGGGGATCGCTACCCAGGACAACACAAGTGCATAAATTATCCAGGCTGCATATTTGAGAACATCTTTATTTTACTGTAAATTGTACAATCTTCCAAGTCTTTTTGTGTTGTTGACAACTGGTGGATACTAGTCTGTTCTCCTGTGTGACATCACAGGGGAACTTGTCCTTATTCAGCCCTTTGTGTCTTAGGGGCTTGGGTTTCTTATCCACAAACCAGGCAGCAGATGGAAACATCGATTACTGAATTTGATGAGAGATCTTTGCAGGGTTCATCTGGGAGGAAAGTGGGAGTGTCTTTCCGGCTGTCCATCAAATCTTTTAGTGTATGACTTTGTTTTGTGTACACTGGGGAAAGTTATGCAGCACCAGCTGACACTGGAGAAGCCATTGGGGGATTGCTCCACTGAGGTGTTAAATACACACATAGCTTGGAGTTTTGTCTGTGGTGCCCTTTCCAAATAGTAAGCACCTGGACTGTGCATGGCAGAACACCTTAGAGAATCTGATCCAGTAAATCCAAATGGGTACATCTTTTGTTTGCAAACTGGTCCCAAGCAAATTCCTTGTGAATAAATGGCGCGTGCCTAGTTCATTTCTATTAAAAACAAACAAACAAAGCAAACAAGCATGCTCCAAATCATGGGAGCACACTCTAGAGGGAGAAGCAAAGGAGGATTCTGGGAAAAGCCAACTATGGATGATCATCAGGGGTCAGATACTCGGAAGCAGTATTGTCAAAATAGATTGTTAATCTCCCTTCCTCCAAGAGTCTTAACCCTCCCTATTTCAGGGATGGTTTCTGCAGGAAACTGTCTTTGGGTCTAGAGGTTCATCAACAGGTGAATGGATAAATAAAATGTGATTCATATGAACAGTGAATTTTACTCACCTGTAAAGAATGAAATTATGATCTTTTTCAAGAAAATGGAAAGAGCTTTAGAGTGTGTTAAGCAAAAAATTCAAAAACAATCAAAAAGAAAAATAATACATGCTTTCTCGTATCTCTTTATCTCTTAGGAAGCCTAGATTTTAATTGGTGTTGTATGTATATGTATGTGGGGGTGGTGCTAAGGATGACTTGAAATGTGGAGGCCTGGATCATGAACCTGGTGTGCCCTAATATTGGAATGTGGTAGCCTGTTTGTTCATGTGTCAGTTGTGGTCTAGGACCAGCATTGGCATCACCTGCTGCAGGCCTGTTCTCTCACCTGCCACTTCCCAGCTTCACCTGGTGACATGGGCTATGCTGTTTCCTTACCTGTCATGCCCCAGTACCACCACGTGGCAGCTTGGCACACCTGACATGTCCCAAATCCACTAAGTAGCAGTGTGGACGAGCCTGTTAACACACCTTCTGTGTCCCAGCACCATGTGGCACCAGGAGTGGGCCTGTTCACACATCTTCTGAATATAGAGGCACAATGTAGTCACATGGCCACACCTATTTAAGACTGTTCCATCTTTCAGTGACACACTTGGCCATGCTGGACTATCTGTTTAGAAGACTAGTCTCACCTAACGTGTGCCAGCATCACGACATGAGGGCGTGTGCACCTCTGTTTACAAGCATGCCATGTCCCAGTGCCACCTTCTGACGGCACGGCGTTCCTGTTCACACACACCTGCTGTTTCTGAGCCCCGACTCCTGACTGCATGGGCACGCCTGCTTTTAGGCATTCTGTGTCCCAGCAGCGCCACCTGGTGGCACAGCCGGAACTGTTCTCGTGCCTGCCATGTTCCAGGATTGTTCCTGCGCATTCTATGTGCCAGCGCTGTCGTCTGGTGGCATGGGGTGCCCTATTTGCACCAGGGCCACCGCACACTGGTGCAGGCACACCTGTTGATGACCCTGCCATGTCACAGCTCGGACATACAGCAGCACCGGCAAGCCTGTTGCCACAACAGTGATGTCCAAGCGCCACCACATGGCTGCATGGCACTCTGCTCTGTTAGCCTGTCGTTTCCCAAGGCTGCCACGTGGTAGTGTGGGCACACCTATGTACATACCTGCCGTGTCTCAGCATCATAACATGGCAGCATAGGTATGCGTGTCTGGGCCCGCCAGTGCTACCACTGGCCCTGGCTGCACAGGGACACTTGTTCACACCCACACTGTGTCCAGGGGCTCACACACGGTGGCACATGCATGCAATTTAACACACCTGTGGTACTCCAGTACCTCCGCATCATGGCACATTCGTGAACGCGTGCATGTCTTCTGGTTCTGGGACAGTCAAGTGCTGGAGTGGGCACACCCATTCACACGTTTGCCATGTGACAGTTCAGATATTCCTGTTCCCATACCTGCCAGGTCCCAGGCCACCACATGGCAGCAAGGCTCTCCTGTTCGTGCACCTGCCATGTGCCAGTGACCCCGTGTGGTGGTCTGAGCATACATGCTTACATATCTCCTCAGACCTAGAGCCACTAAATTGCAGGCTGCGCGTGTATGTTCATGGCTGCCATATCCCTGCGCTGCTGCTTGGCAGTGCATCACATCTCTTTGCACACCTGCTGGGTCCCAGGGCTGAAATGTGGCATTATTGCCATGTCCCGTGACTATCACATGACTGTGCAGGCTTGAAGGTACTGAACCTGCCATGTCCTGGCAAAGCTGTCTGGCAGCATAAAAGCTGATGTTTGTGCCTGCTGTGTCTCCACCTGGTGGCACAGGATGCTTGTTCATGCACAGGCTGAGTCCCAGTGATGACTTATGGTGTCACCAGCAGGCCTGGTTACACTTCTGCCGATCTGGAGCTGCCATGTGCCAGCAAAACCACACATGCTCCCATTGGTTCCACCTCCCAGTCAGTGCTGCATGGGGCGAGGACTACTCAGCTGTCACAAAGCCTCTGACTCCCCAGTACTGCCTTCTGCTGGCACAGGAACCTGCCCTTACCCACACTGTGTCCCATGCTGTGGCAATGCAGGCACAACTCTTTGTGGACCTGCTGTGTCCCAGTGCCGCCATGCAACAGCATGGCCATGCCAGTTTCCATGCGTGACAGATGTATCCAGTGCCTGCAGGCAGCCGTGTGCCTAGGCCTGCTAGTCCCAACACCATGGTGTGGGAGCAGCAGCTCGCCTGCCATGTCCAGGCCACCCTGGTGGCAGAGGCACATCTGTTTGCATGTCTGCAGGGTCACAGTGCCGCTTTATGGCAGCACAGTGCACCTGTTTCCTTGCTATCTACGCCCCTGAGCCTCTGGCCAGATAACGAATGTTACGTTTGTCCCATTCCCTAGAGCTACCACATGGCGGGGTAGGAATGCCTGTTAGCAAACACGCCATGTTCCACTGCTGCCATGCTGTGATGCTGGAACACGTTTGCACATCTGCTACATCCCAGTGCCACCGTGTAGTAGTGTGGGCATCCACATTCAAGCACATGCCGTGGTCCAATGTCAACATGGTGGCAGGACACTCCTGCTTCTGTGCCTGCCTTTTCACAGGCTGCCGAGACTGTCAAGTGGCATTGTAAGCACGCCGGCTTGTGTGCCTGCTGCGTCCGAGTGTCGTCACACGGTGGCCTGGATGCTTGCTAGTCGCTGCTGCACCCCAGTGCCACCACCCAATGCCACAGTATGCCTACTTTTGCACCCACCGTGTTCCAGCACCAACACGTGGGCAGACCTGTCTACATGGGTGTGAAGTCTGGAGTGGCACACGGTGCTGCACCCACACCGGCTTGTACCCATGCAGTCTTCCAGGGCCACCACATGGTGGTGCTGGCTTTCCTTCTGGGAATCCTGTGGTGTAGCACAAATAGTAAAAACCCAGAAACAGATACTGGGGTTCAACCTGAAGATCAGAAAAGCAAAGGCAGCCAAGCCACAAGAGAGCTCTTACCTCTTCGAAATCTTCAGACTGAAAGAGAGCGAGTTCCTTTCTCTCCTGCAGTAGGGTTAGGTCTATCCCAGTGCTTGCCATGTCGGTGTCACCAAATGGTAGGAGGGCCATGTCTGTTGACATACCTGCTATCCACACATGTGAAGGTGCAGGCATGCATGTCTGAGTACTTGCTATGTCCCAGAACCACCACACCATGGTACAGCATCCCTGCTCATGTCCCAGCACCACAGTGTGATGGTATGGGCACTTACTCATGTGCCTGCCATACACCAGTGTTGCCATATGGTTGCATGTTCCCATTTTTGCAACGTACCAGCCCTGTGGCATGACTCTCCTGTTCGCTTATCTGCCATGTAGTGCTGTCCTGTGATGGCACAGATGCACACTCTGTGACTGACACATCCCAGAGAGGCTACCTGGTGACACTACACAACACACCTTTGTGCACCTGTGCTGTGTACCAATGCTGTCATTGGGCAATAGTTACCTTTTCTATTGTAAAACATACCATGACCAAAGCAACTTAAGAGAAACCATTTAACTGGGGACTTGCTCAGTTTCAGGGGTGAATCCATGAATATCAAGGTGGGGAGCATGCAAAAGGCCATAAAATTGAGGCCATTCTTAAATTCTCTTGTTAATGAAACCACCAATATATTTCAAACTTGCCATCATTTATGACTTTGCTCTGTAAAACTTCATGAAACATAAAAAAGCATCTGCATAGAAACAGAGTTTGAGGAAACTTAAATGTGTTCCTAGGCCATGGTTACTAAAGAGGTATCTCCAAAATCAACTACCTCTTACTTCCTTTACAAAATGTATTTTATGCCGGGGTGTTTGTGCACGCCTTTAAACCCAGCACTCGGGAGGCAGAAACAGGATCTCTTTGAGTCTGAGGCCAGCCTGGTCTACATAGTTAAGTTCCAGGACAGCCTTACTTAGTGAGACCCTGTCTCAAATAAATAAACAAACAAATATAAATATTAAAAATGTATTTTATTATCGACACTAAAAACGTCAAGAGGAATTCCAATTCCCGCTGGTTCAGTATTTCTCAAACATAACCAAATGAGGTGAATAGACAATTAAGACATTTTCGTAAGTAAGGACTTAAGAAACCACAGACAATAGAGTAATTTTCTTTGGTGTAATAAAGAAACCAAAGGTATTGATTGATATTGATTCAAATAAGGTACATACCAGCAACCTTATAATTGAATTATTAGATAAAACTAAAGTGATGTAATCCTTTGTTCTTCCTGGTGAAAATTCATACAATCTCAAAAGCCCACACCAGTTCCAGTTAGCTGTCTCTACCTCTTACTTCCAGGTCAGATGTAACCAGGCATTCCACTACTGCTCCAGAACAAGCTTGCTTGCTGCCATGCTCCCCAACATAAGGGTCACAAACTCATCCTCTGAAACTGTTAAGCCCCAATGAACTCTTCTATAACACCCTTGGCCAGGGATATTCACAGCAACAGATAGGTAACTAAGACGCATACACATATATGTATATATAAAATACAACCTGCCAAGCCCATTTAGTGTTGCTCAGATTATGTATTTAAGGGTTGACCACTTGGGATTGTGTAATTGGGATTGACCAATCCTAAGTGGTCAATCCTAAACACATATAAACACACACACAAAAAGGCTTTTACCTGAATAAGATTGATTCTTAGTAGCTTTTCTTTTAGATATGGGGCCTTACAAAATTTCCTCACCTCCTTTTGGCATGCCAACTGGTACAGGTCTTGTTCATGTTACCATATTGTTAAGATCTGATGGGCGTAACTCTATCATATATAGACGACTGCATCTCCTGGCCTACATTGTGGTCCCCAGACTCTCAATATAAACATAAGAACTAATGATAGCCATGAATTAAATGTTTGGATTAAATGTACACTCATAGCAAAAACTATGTTTACCACAAAAAAGCCTTTTACATCTTTAATCATTTAGACAAACATGGCAGGTAGACAGCTAAGTGACTACCTCCATCCAATACATTCATATACAAGAGGGGGCATTTGGTCTCTGACAGCCAGACAGTGAAAGCACTTTTATAAAGGACCAATACGAACACAACAATACAGTAACCAGTGCTAGTCTTATTCCTAGGTTTCCTCTGACAAACCTTCCTATGGCACTGTTTCTGCTGACAAAGTATTTCACTACATGTCTTCATAAGAAAAACAAGATGCATACAAATAGATTGTTTTTAGACAAATATAGTTTGACAAAATATAGCTTGACAAAACAAACTAATATTTGTTTTCTAGAAAACACTAATGTTAAAATAACCAAGGTTACATATTCCTCATGTTCTTTTCTGGAAAACTGTTACATGTAAATATTTTATATGTGTGTATACATATATTTACAGGTAACTATATATGTACTGTTTAGTTTAACAGAAAATAGCATTTTAGCTTGATGTTTTACATGTCAACTACGTGTTTTTATTTTTTGCACTAAGAAAACTTGTGACACACATAGGCTTCCTACTAGCATTCCTCACAATTTACAACTTGAATGACAGAATATCTGTATGCTGCAATAAAGTTACAGAAGTCATATGACAACAAAAATCTGATGTCTGAACCTTTGCAAATGTGAAGCTACTTCTACTTGGTTTTTCATTTACACTTGAGATGAGGCACTTCAATGATTACCCAAAAGGGGCAAGTATAAACTAAAACTCTTGATGTTAATCTTGTTCTTCATTCAGGTGTGATTAACTTCAGATGGTTTGCATTATAAACTTTTATTTTTTGTCTTCCTTTTGTTCTAAGTCAACAAGACTGTGAAATACATAGAATACAAACATCACATATCGGTTACTGTGCTCACAAACAAATGAACTGAACATTACCTGACAACACAAGTTTCAGAAGAGGGCTACTTCAACACTAAAACTTCCACAGCTTTATCATAACCGTGTATAAATACATTAGTATTGAAAGGGCAAATCTCGGCACTATTTCTAGATAAGAATGTCCTCAAATGCATTAACTGAATTACAAGCTATAATCTTACATATGCTTTTAAAATACTGAATTAAAAGATAAATGCATAGGGCTGGAGCAGCAGCCCTGTAGAGGCCTACATTCAGTTCTCAAGCATCTGTCACTCCTATTCTTGAGGTTTTGATGCTCTTCCAGTCTACATATACATAAATATACACACAGAGAGGAGGCCAAACACATTTTGCACACATGAAATAAAAAAAAACATTAAATTTTCCAATATTTTAGTCTAATGTTCAATTGTAAGGTTAAAAAAGCACATAAGAACAAATATTTTGTTTAGCCAGTTTTTTGTAAAAAATCGTTAAAACCATTTAGGACGACTCACTTTCAACCTTAAATTGTATTCTGTATCTATGTATTTATAGTGAATGTTTGGTGAATTTAATTAATAAATATTAGATTAGATACTAAATTCCCATTTTTCCATAAATTCATTGTATTATATTTTGCCAACTGTCTGAATTCAATATTAATACCTTTATTATTAAAGAAAATATCTGACTCTAAGTTTTAGGTTTATACAAAAAGTTAAAATCTTGACATGAGACCAGGTTTGGTGGTACATGCCTACGATCCCAGCCTTTGGGAGGTAGGCACAAAAGGGTATAAATGATGAGGCTAGTCTATGCTATATAGCAAGACTCTCCCCTAAAAACAGAACATTTGTAGACCTGTTAACTACCAGTGATAGATAAGATCAGTGGCTGTTTATAATTTGAGGAAATTTATAAAGCCTAGATATACCCAAATATCTTTTGATAAAATACAAAGTCAATACTCACTCGAACATGGTTATTCCAAATCCATGCATCAAAACATTCCACATGTGTAGACACATTTCAAATCCATGTATCAAAACACTCTACATGTGCAGACAGTGCTCTTAATTCCTCTAACATTCTATTCCTCTAGAGACAGACTAGCTTGTAGCCAATGGGATTTCAGACACAGCTCTTCTAAAACAAAAAGTTAGCCAATATTCAAATAAAAACAAGAGAGAGAATGCATTTATATAGAATGACAAAATTTAAGCTTGGCAAAAGTACTGACTTTTATTATTTACAACTGCATGTATCAAGATTACAATAGAAACACTAGTGATACCATCTGAACAAAAGCAATGATTTATTGGTAATGGCAACAAATAAAAGATTAACAGTTTCCGAAGAGAATCAAGCAATTATCCAGGAGCTGCAAATCTGACTGCAGTTAAGTCTTCCAGTGTCTTTTGTACCCTAATGACTTTCTCCTTTTTTGCCAACTACCTAGAAAAACAAAAATAAAAAAATTATGTACAATTTAATGATTCTAAATTATGTTTTAAAATAATACTAACATGGTAATAATTTCAAATGACTTTAGTCCTTTTGTCCTGGTATTACTTTTTAATCCTTGAACCTTTTCTGCATGCACTGTGCTTGTATTGTGGCAGCAAACTGTGACGCCCCTCCCTCTAAACACAAGGAATTAAACACATGCAAGCTATTTTTGGTTTCCCATTCTGTTTTAAGTAATATAATTTTTCCAAACCAGGTTGACAGTTTAGAGAAGTTAATAATAATAAAAAAAGATGCTATCAGCAAAACAGTCTTAGTGTACTAGTTTTAAGCAATTAGAAATCAAATGTCAATTACAAAATCTGTATTTAAAAGAATACATTAAATTCATGTCTTCATATCAACTGATGGGTTTCTAGGCATTTCCTTCAATATGTAAACATGAAATGAAAACAGAATGAAAATTATGAACTCTTTTCTAGCTTTTAAAAAAACCTGGTTGCTAGAAATAGACTGTAAGAAATGTAAAAAATAAACTGTGCATCTGAGTGATTAAAAAAAATCTATCTAGTCCTGAAGTCTGTAAAAATACCTGATTCCTATAAATGTAGTGCCCCAAAATAAATAAATGAATAACAAAGCAAAAAGAACCTAGTGTCTACTAGTAAGTCATGAAAACAGGTTCTCTGTTGGTTCTGTGGTAATTTATCTAAAGAAGAGTTTATCATTAGTTAATATATTTTCACAGCATAAATATCTCAAAAAATCCCTCTATAATGTACTACATACTATACATATACACACATACATATGCATTAATAAAAGTGATTCTGTTCTTAATGGTAATGTCTACAGGTTACTAATACGTGTCTGGTCTATAACAGAAAATAGCTAGGTCAATACCATTCATAAAAAAATACTTAAAAACTATTTCCATTGAGAATTATTAACCACAGAAAGTAATGTTTTTAATTTTTGTTGTAGTTTTTTTTTTCCCTCAACCAGGGAAACGTTTCAAGAAATTCCTCTTTGGTCCATGCAAACTATGGTAAACTAGTTCAGAAGTCCAAGGGACAATAGTGTCAAAAAGAGAAAAGTGGACAAGAGTAAGAAAAACGGGGCTTTAAAATACACCAGAATGCAGGGGAGATGGTACCACCTGTACCATAAGTGAATTTTAGCTGACAGACAATAACAGCATTATTGACCACTATATTACTTAGGAAATGCAAAACACAGAGCTATTAGATTAAGCAAAAGAAAACAATTAATATCATAACAAAATTTTAGAAGATGTGATACAGCAGAAGATGCAAGTCTGCATACTGTTTCACAGGGTGACAACTCTCAACTTGCCAATATGTATTCTCTGTAAAAAAAGAAGAAATTCAGCATTCCATGCGGATTCTTACCCCAAACATAAAGCTCTTTCATTCTGTTTTAAGTCTTTATGTTACATCTCAGATAAACCAAAGTCTAGGTACATCAAAATTAGATGTTAAAAACTTTCATTCAGTAAAGAATCCATTGGTCTTCTGCATTAGTTTTAACCCATCCTGTTTAGTCCATACATTCTTCAACTGGACTTGAGCTCACATGGGTAAGCATGAGAGAATACAACCACAAAAAGATTTTGTGGCAAATGTTCCAATAAGAAAATTCACAATTTGCAACTAAAACCAAAGGAGTATGTAACACTGCTCTAGTTAGAAAAAAAAAAAAGAACAAAAAAGTTATATTTACTTTCCAAAACAATTCTCCTGTTCCTAAAATATAAAACTCTAAAATGGATAAAAATATTACTCAACTAATTAAGCTTGAAAGCACTTTTAACATAAGTTTTACTCTAAAATTATTTCTTAAAATATTGAACAAAATTAAATAGAAAATAGCAGAAGGTTAAAAAAAATAAAACTGCCTTGTGAGCAACATAATATGGTAAGAAAATTAAGGCACCTATAATTGCAAGCAAAATAAAGAGCCAACTGAGAGTCATGAGTGGGATGAAATCTGAAGGAAGAGGTGGTTGAGGCAATCTAGGTAACAAGAAGGCTGATCCAGATGCTGAAGCTGAAGAAATCTCGCAGCAACAATTGAGGACATGGGGAGGGTGAGAGTAGGTAGGTGACAGATGAGTAATGAAGCAAGGAAGGGGTACAACGACACAAAGTCTATCTTTATATTACTTCATTAAGAAAGAAAATCTTCCAGTTTTAGTTCATTGAGTTGTATTAAAAAAGCTGAAAAATAAACAAATAGAAATATTATAAAAATAGCGTATGTGGTAAATGGCCAGTTTAGAAAAGTCTACTTTATAAAAAGTGATAAAAACATGGTCTACTTTTTACATGCACCTTGTTACCTAAGAAGCAAAAGCCCCAATTTTGTCACTTTTGCACACCAGTGTTTTAATATAACGCAATCTATGTAAAAAGCCTACTTTAGCACAGAAAATATTTACTCTTAATTAAAACTGCAAGCTTTTCATGCTGTACCATGAAGAATGCATTTACAGCAAATAGCCAAGTATGCACGATGCCTTTGAGGGCCAAAACAGACAAATAGAGGGTGTTTTCTACTCTAGCAAATCTAAAGCTCTAACAACATGCAAAGTCATCTAACGTAGCTATCCACAACCAAGATGTATCCATATTACCTTCGCTTCTGTCAACTTAGTGACGTAAAGGGAGGTCAGTGACATGCTGAAAACTAAAATCATCTACAAAGAACTCACACACAGAAGATATACACTGAAAATACTTAAAACTTTCTATTTCACGATCCATTAAATCATTTTACATAGATCTCTCTCCTCACTGTAGAAAAGTTATCAAACCTATCTTCACTGAATATAGGATACACACTAAATATACTTTGAAAATTTAAAAATCATAACATAGATCCTTTTAATTTCAGATTAAATTGTCAAAGGAAAGATGGTTGTGAAGGCTGGAAACACGAGACTACTGTAACTGTCTGTTATGCTTATATTGCCCTGAAAGAACACAATCCAGTTACAAACAGGGAGAATGACTGCCGTGACAAGGTAATACAGGAGCAGGAAAGTCAAATGCATTACTGTTCCAAAGTTAGAATCCAAAACTCATCGAAAGTTAGTAACAAACTCTGTAAAAGGAACAAATAAGCCAATCTCACATAAATCCTCCTATGCTTTTCTGCATTCAAGTTATTGTTTCTTAAATATAAAAATAACCCTAAAAGAAAATGAGTGACTGCAAGCAGAATAAATCTTAACCAGAAGCAATTAAAGAAGCAATGTAATATTAAAATGCTTAATATAGCCAAGAAAAGCATTCAACCAATTACAATTTAATTTTGAAATCAAAGGACTCAGAGTCCTGTTCTTAAATTCTTATAGCAATTCCAACAGTGCTGCTAGGGACCCTAAAGCTGCTCACTGAGGACACCTACGGCATAATACTAAGCATTTATTTACTTGTTAAATTCTCTTTCTCTTTCAAATACGTATTTTGTTTTCAATGGAAACAATGGCTGAGTACAAAAACAGATATTACCATAACTCTATTAGGCTAGTAAAGAAATTCATAAAAACATAAAGCTGAACTTCTCTTATTAAGTGTTTTTTCATTTCGAAAAGGGGTTTGAGTTTTTAAATTTTATTTTAAGTGTGTAAGTGTTTTGCCTGTATGTATATAGGTGGAAGGTGTGTGTGCCTGGTGCCAGCAGAGATCAGAAGAGGATGTCTGAAGCCCTGGAACTGAGTTCCAGACAGGTGAGCCACCAAATCGAATCTGGGTCCTTTATGAGAGCAACAAGTGCTCTTAATACTAAACTGCCTTTCCGTGTCATGGAGAATGTACATTTCATTAGAAATATCACTCCTAATTTATAATGAATTTATTAATTATAGTTTTTTTTTTTTTAATTCCCAGTCTATTTTTGTTAAGGTCCCATACTGGTAGCAATCACCCTCTCTCAGGCAAACTTGCAGGAAAGCGGGGTGGAGGTGGGGCCTGAGGGGGAAGAGCAGGATAGGTGATATGAAGTGGGAAATGGGAAGGGACTCCAAACAGGGAGGCGGGAGACCAATTCCAACGTGGTTTGATAATTAAGGAATCATATTTTATATTTGCCTAATATTATACAAAATGTATATTAGCGTACACACACATCATAAAAGAAGTTAAGCTACTTGCACTAACAATGCTCCCAACAAGAACCACAGACTAACAAAAATCTCAGTACCAGACTCAAGAAACCTTTGAAGGCTTGGTCAGTGTAGTCCAAATGACTACCAAAACCAGATTACCATGTGGCCCTTGGTTATCTCTCAGGGGTTGAAATTCAGACCCTATTACTGAAAACCACACATTGAGTGAGGATACATGACTCAAATGACTTGAGCTGGATCTAACCTGAAAGCCTCTTCCTGTGGTCTAACATTCATGATTCCAGAAAATACTATCAAAACTATCAGAGGAAGGAAGCAATTAATTAGCCCTATTTAGCTGCAACACCTATAAACCACAAGTACCACACGGCAAGAAATGCATACAAGTGCAAGAAGTGGCATTCACATGTTGGTTGCAACCAAGAACTGTCAGTTTCCCAGGGCTAGTGAGGTCACAGATCTTAGAAAACAATCCATTACTGACATTTTGTTAGACCAGCATAATCCTTCCCACATTCTAAATCTTATCCTTACATCCTCATGTAAGTGTGGACACCATATTTCACCAAAGCTTTTCCTTACATAAAAAGAAAACGAACACAATGCAGAGATCATGGGGAGCCTGCTCCAGTGGATATGTCTACATCAGAGCTCTTGAATCTCCGGTTGAGGGAACAATGTGGAAGGGGGGGGGGGGAGATTCTAAGAGACACTGTTGCAAGTCAGCTGTAAAACAGTATCCTAGAAAAGGCTGTATAAACAAGACAGGAACAATAGCAAAAATCAGTGGGCCTTTTAATATGGAAGGATCCATCTCACAGACAAAGCACTACAGGGAACTATTGACTTCTGGCAGAAGAAAACTTGGCCTCTCCCACAGATGAGTTGTCTGTTCCATGCCGAGTAGTCAGGTTTAAAACCATATACATGCAAAGAACAAAAATGGTACAGCTGGTTGTAAAAAAAATAGTAATAATATATATGAGTATGTAATAATAAATAATAATAAAAGAGGCTATAAAATTGAGATTGAGTGTGTGTAGAAGCCTGAGGGAGGGTTTTTGCCAATGGACTTAAAAATAGGAGGGGACTGAAGGAGTCAAGGAGGAAAGATATTGATATAATTCTCTTTTACTTAAAAACATTAAAAATATTGTTGCTAATATATAATGGACTTATTAATTGTAATTTAAAATTGTTCCAATTCCACTTTTTCTTTCTGAATCTCACTCTTAAACCTAGGAGGCCTCAAACTTGATAGCAACCATAGTACCTCAACTTTCCAAGAGCTGAAATAATTATGATCCACTCTATCAGGATTCTCAGGTCAATTTTGATTAAATAAATGTTAATAAAACTCTTCTTGATCCTCACTCACCTTTCATATTTTAAATGATACCTGATACTGAGAAGTTTAAGAACTGCTACTTTTAATGTAAAATCAATTTAAAAAATAAATTAAAAAAGAACTGCTACTTTTTCATGATTTAAATAAGGTGGAAAAGGTAAAGTAAACAAATAATATAAAAAAAAAATTCCTAAGCAAGTGCACCTCCTAAAAGCAGCTTTGGCAGTCAATGAGAACAGACTAAGTGACTAGATGGATGTGAGACAAATACTTAAGCCAGTTAATAAGGCAAACCAGAAAGATTACAACTGAATAGCTGACTGGTAAAAATGCAGAAGCGAATGTTACTTCCATTAAAACAAGTTGAGTAAGCATAAGCTGAAAGTACAATAGGATACTGACACAAAACTTAATGACAGGAAGACATTAACCTGGCTTACAGTAACAAATCTTACAAAAGAAGCTGGTAACAAACTGCAACAAACAGTTAAAACCAATGCCAATGGAATTCCATTCAAGCCAGAAAAGCAGACAGCCAGACCATCTCTGTTACCCACACATTTTCACTGGAAAATAAATCCTATAGGGTAAAAATAAAGCTGCTTGATACCTGCTTCTTCTGACCAAGCATTATGCACATACTAAACACCTGGGTACATCATCATTCCTACAGCTCCCAGAACTTAATTATGCTATGAGATAGTAAGAGTGACTGAAAAATAACCAGCAAAAGTATGTATTATCCAAGCTTTCTTTTTTTTTTTTTAACCCAACATGTATCTCGTAGAACCAACCACTGTTAAACAATTTAACTAATTTTCTATAATTAAATCAGGTCTGCAGATATCATCAAAAAGAGAGAGTTTTTAGGATCTTCTAATTCCATAAAACAATTCCTTGTATAAAGTATGCTGGGAACTTCCTCCTCCATGAACTGGGAGCTCTAAGGAAACTCATCCCTGCTAATCAGCTCAAGTCCTAAACCACTGGCCAAGTGCAGTCAGCCATTCTCATGTGACCAATGTTTCCTGTGCGGTCACACATTTCCTCATATACCGCTGTAGGTTTATACTGCTATAGGTTGTATACTGCTGTAGGTTGTATACTGCTGTAGGTTGGCATGAAGACAGCTTTTAGGAGCACCTCATGATCTTGCTTTGTGTATTAAGCACCACCCACACAACTGCTACTAATAAGAAGCTGCCCCAGAAAGTATGAGAACAAGCTGACTTTGTTCCCCAAAGTCCTGGATACCTGGTAAGTTCCATGGAAACCTTCAGGGCTACACATTATACATAATCACTTTAAATGTATTTGCTAAAATGTGTCCTTTTTTTTTGTTTTGTTTTGCTTTGTTTTGTTTTCAAGACAGGGTTTCTCTGTGTAATTGTCTTAGCTGTCCTGGAACTCACTATGTAGACCAGGTTGGCCTCCAACTCACTCAGATCTGCCTGCCTATGCCTCCCAAGTGCTGGGATTAAAGGCAAGTGCCACCACTGCCTGTCTGTAATGTGTCATTTTAAGACACATACAATGCTTGGAAAATTATAACATATCCATATGTTAAAGTTACTCAAGTCATTGTAAATACATTTTCATTTTTTGTCATCTGAATCCTTAAACATCTTACTATGCCTTTCAAGCAATAATTTAATTATAATTTCTCTATTATTCCTAAGCATTTTTGTAATCAGACTATTATTTTTACTCAGATATCATTCATTAACATTTATTCTATCAATTTAGAGTTATATTTACTGAAGATTTCTTTTAGTTACATATCTCAACATGTAGCATTCATTTAACCTTCCATGAGATAGTTTTGAATCTTTATGTTTAAAGTAATGACAAATAAAATATAAGAAACTATTCCTTTGAAACTGTATTTGTATTTTCCTTAATTATCATTTGAACAAACTTACTCGTTTGAAGTCATTCATATTTGTTGCCTGCACTGGAGTACCAATGAAAGTAAAATATGAAATTCTCGTTGTCTCTTCTTCACCTTGATTAGACTGAACGAATAACTACAAAAAAAAAACAAATCACATTTATAATTTTTAATTACAATCTATTTTTAATGAGCATGCTTAGATTTAATTTGCTTTCTTAATAAAAAATACCTTCTACCTTTGTAAGAATTAATCACGACTTCAAAACACACTAGTGTTCCTAAAAAAACTGCCCATTCCCTGTCTATACTGCAAATCTCACCTTCTCTAGAAATGCCCTGGCAAGACGCCCACATCCGGAAGTTCACAGCAGTTTAATGTGATGGTATAGAGAAGTCATAATTAAATCCTTTACAGAGAACACTGAAAAAGTGTGAAATTCATGATTACAATGGGTAGACTGCTGTTGATAATTTCATTAAAATCAGAGTCTTTCAACTATGGAAAATCTCTGTAGTTATATTCTTTCTCATATTCAAGCACCCATTCTATTTCCTTGAATACAAGAAGAAATGATAGTGGAAATCTGTTCCTAAGGCTATGCTCTGGCCTTTGATGTGTTTGAAAGCCTGACTCTAAATTCTTTTATTTTAAAATTTCCCTCAGTATATAAAGAATAGAAGCAAAAAAAAAATCCTCCATTAAAAAAATACAATAATGTAAAAATGTTCTCTGTTTAAAAATATTGTCTCTCACTGGACAGCAAGCACAGGGCCTGCACGAATCTGCACTAGGTCCTCTGCATTATGTATCATAGCTGAGGTTTAGTGTTTTTATGGGTGAGTGAGTGAACAAGTGGGTCTAATACTTATGCCTTTTCTTGGGTTCTTTTCCTTCTGTTGATTTGTCCTGTTCAACTTTTGTTTGTTTTTTTCTGTTTGTTTGGTTTTTTTTGAGACAGGGTTTCCCTGTGTAGCCCTAACTGTCCTGAAACTCACTTTGTAGACAAGGCTCGCCTTGAACTCACAGAGATCTGCCTACCTCTGCCTCTGGGATTAAAGTGCTGGGATTAAAGGCACTGCCTGGTGCCTGAACAATTTAGACATGATGGTTTTTGTTTTACCTTATTATATTTTATTTTGTTATGTTTTGTTGTTATCTTTTAGAAGCCTGTTCTTTTCTAATGAGAGACAGAAAGGGGGAGAATCCAGGTAGGAAGGGAGGTGGGAAGGAACTGTGAGGAGCAGAGGGTGGGGAAACTGTAATCGGGATATACTGTATAAGGAAAAAAAAATTTCAATAACAGGAAAAAATGCTGTCTCTCTTCACTTATAAAACGAATGTTATTACTTCTAAGACATTACTTATCAATTTTATTGTTTTCATAGGCAACCCTAGACTCCTTTCAAAGAGTTAATCAATTTAAATATAATAAGTACAATATTAAATCAGTCCCCAGTTTATTTTAAATGCAAACACTCCTGTTTATTGTGTTTCTACTTATTTTTAAAATCTTTCTTTGATTAAACTGATCAAAACTATTACTTTCATCCAATGTTCATCATCACAAAAGTAATAGGTACGTCTTACATGTCTTTACTTAGATCACTGACTAGAGGTCTGGATATAATGCATAGTGTTTGGAGCAACAGTGTTCTACTATTATGTGACCTTTGTCTTAAACTTCATTTAGACAAAATGTCTCAGATAATTAAAGCTCAGCTTGTTCACACAGCTTTAAACGATCACAGAAACTGCCCATGTCCATTGAACCCTCCTGAAAAGAACTTAACAGTGTTCTCTGATTATCCCTCGATACCAAGGCATCACATCAGTCTGGCACAGCTTGAGTCAGAGCTCTCTGGCTGAGCTCTCCTTTCATTCCACTCAAAACCATCTCTGGCAGTATCCGACATCCAGATACACCTTAGCTGTGTCTTAAAATGTAAGACCATCTTTGCAAAAGGTCATTTTTAGCTGGACACAGTGACTCATGCCTACAATTTCAGAACTTGGAAGGTTGAGACAGAAGGACTGTTGTGAGTTCCAAGCCAGCGCAGGCTGTATAGTACATTTTAGGCCAAAGTGGGCTAGAGTGAGATTCTATTTCAAAAAGAAAAACAAACAAACAAACAAACAAAAAAAAATCCTTTTTTAAAAGCTAGCTTTAGTAATACTATAGTAACTACACTGAAAGACTAAAATTTGAAAAATTAAACAGAATTTTTACACGGGTACTAACACTTATCACCAACTGAGATAGAGTAATCATAAATATCTCCAGCTTAAACAAACGGACAAATCCCATGAATCTCCTCCATTCCTCAAGTTTACCAGGAAACTTACTTTAAACAATCATTTAGAATCACCAAGGACACAGAAGACAGCCCTGCTGTTCACCAACTAGAGAAGATACATTAATGAAATGCACTCACAGTTACACTGTTAACATTCTGAAATTTAACATAACGAAGAGGAACAATGCCATCTTCTTTAATGTCATCTTCTGTCAGTTCCAGAGCTTGAGTTGGCTCACTCCTTTCTGCCTCCTCAAAATCCATAGATCGGGGTAGGTTGATAAAAATTTTTACATATTTAGGACCTTGACCTATAAAATGGTTTAAAGAAAGAATTGAAGTGCTAAAAGTACAAACACACTATATTTTCCTATATCATCAATGTATCATATACAGAACCTGTGTAGGACCACATATATATGGACACATAACAACATACAAAACTTCAAAACCCTCTACTAAAAGTTCTAAAAATCTGAATATTGACAGTCAATCTTTTTCCTAATTTGCTGATATCTTTTTAGCCCAGTTTCATTCTACATTAGAATATCTGCTAAATATTAGGAATAAACACACACACGAGTATACACATGCATACATACATAGTTTCTGCCTTCAGTGCCAAAAGCCACACTAGGAGTTGGTGTGGTGGGGCACGCCATTAATCCCTGCATTGGGAGGCATAGGCAGGCAGATGTACATAGCAAGCTCCAGGTCAGCTAGGGCTACATGGTGAGATTCTGTCTTAAAACAGAAAGAAAAGTTACACTATAATAAATACAACATTATCAGTGAGGAGCTACATGGAAGGTGGCAATGGATTTTGATAGTATATGCAGGTGAACAACCTTTTATAAAATAAACAATATACTAAGTTTTATGGTTGCCAACAACTGGCATATTTTGTTACCCTCGAGGAAAACATCATTAGCATTAACACTTATCCAAATAGAAATTAATCATAAATTAGCATATCTTACTTTTCTTAGATATTAGATAAGGAATATGCCCATTTTAAACCACTTAACTCCTTCACTGCCAGGATATGACTTAAAACTCAGATATGTGGCTGATTTAATCATACTAATTTCCATAGAATTTATCTACCAAGTACTTCATAAAATTTTATTATTGAAAACTTACTAACATAAGAAAGTATATAAAAACAAACACGTAGACATTATTAAACAAAGCCTTGGCCAGGCATGGAGGCATACGCCACCTTTAATCCCAGCACTCAAGAGACCTGGCCAATCATTATTTTTGATTCTAAAAAAATTATTGTTAAATATCTAGAAATGAGAGGAAGAATCAGCACTCTGTAAATTAAGGGGGAAAATAAATTTTTACTTTAATTCTTAATAATTCCACATTACTTGGCCATTTATAATCTTCAATGAACACATGAAAGAACGACCTCTATTTTTCAGTTCCCAGCAACCACATGGTGGCTCACAACCATCTGTAATGAGGTCTGGTACCCTCTTCTGTCCTGCAGGCATACACACAGACAGAATATTGTATAAATAAATAAATAAATAAATAAATATTTTTTTAAAAAAAAGTTTTAAATGTAAGCTAACAGGCTTAACAAAATAGAAAGTCAGTTTTCAATTAACCGTCCTTTACTCACCATTATCTGGTCCTTGAAATTTCATGGAATACAGCTTAACAGGTTGGTTGAATGCCACAGTAATAAGTAGCTGTGAGGGAAACAGTTTCAGCAAAAAATGACTTGTCAACACCATGAATAAAAAAAAAAAAAGGCTAAGGGGAGCTAACATAAAGGTGGCACAAATCTAGCTCTTCTAACAAAACCATTGCAATAAAGAGATTCTGTATGCTGAAATTAACTTCATTAGTTTGACAGTTAAGAACAGCCACTATCAATTACTTATGTAAAGAATGGCAGAAAAAATAACTTAGGTAAAGGAACTTAAGATCTAGATCTGGGGCTGGAGAGAGCACTGACTGCTTCTCCAGAGGACCAGCATTCAATTCTCACACCCACACAGTTGCTCACAGGCATCTGTAACTCCAGTCCCGGGGATCCAACACCCTCTTCTTGCACCTCCAAGGGCACCAGATATAATGTGATACAAAGACATAAATGCAGATAAGACACCCATTTGCATAAGATAAGTATTTAAAAAAAAACCCTAAGATCTTATGAACTACAAACTGGCAAGTAACATACATTCCCACAAATGAAACAAAATTCTCAAAATAAATGTAGTTCTGAAATTACTCTCTGAAAGTACCCTCTGGTTACTCAACTTACTTTTTACACTTGACTTATTAATAATGTGTCCAAACAACAAGCATGACATGTGCAGGAGCTGAAATGCTGGGAAAAAGCAGGTGAGAGGGAAAGCTAGAAAGAGCAGGTCAGCAAGACATCCGAAAGATGACAGCAAAGAGTCATTAACTCTTACAAGAAGACGCAACAAACATGCAGACTTCAGACTTTATAAACTTTGGTGCCCGAGTAGAAGAGAAAAATTTCCCACAGAGTGGAATAGGGAGTAAATTAAGGAAAGCAACACCCAGAAGATAAAGATGATGTGATAGGTGGTTACCCTTCTTTCTCCGTGGCAAAAGCAACACAGGGGAAAGAAGAAAACAGTGTTTTTATCTGGGACTAAGCAGACAGTCTTCTACGGGAAGGCTTATCTAGCCAATCGCTACTGCTCAGACACAAACTATCTGGATAGGAAAAACACAGAAAGCAGTTCTTAAAAAACGACCAAGTGATGGTGGTAATCTAAGCAGCGGTGGGGCCAATCATGAGCGCTGCAATGTTCTTCAGAGCACATGGCACCTCACACAGAAAGGAGCTGGATCTGGACAGTGATGGGATAGGAGTCAGAGGGATGTAGTCATAAGGAGAACACTATAGAGAAACAAGAGCACGGAGAATGACAGTGCCTACTAGCTTTAACATAGGCGCCCAATTACCTGCTCATCACAGTCAGATTCCAAGAAGGACATGTCTTTTCGTAAACAGTTGTCAAAGCCATGCTCATCACTTTCATTAAGACATTCACAACCAGCTTTGTTAATAAAAGGCATTAAATCCATCTGAAACAAAAGAAATAAAAAATTTAGGCAAAGCACTTAGCTTTAGCATAAAAATTATAAAGACTCAGATCTATGATTCTAGATTTAGCAATTTTGAAGAAAATGTTTGTTTTAAAACAGTTACTGAAATTTTTATAATGGTCTTTTCCTTTGAATTTCTGACCGAAATCTATCACTAATTATTAAAGCAAAATCTAGGCTTACCCTATATGGTAAAGTATTAGAAATCCAACTTTGAGGTCTCAGTGTTGCCCAGGACACTTACTACAAGGAGCTTATGAATTGTAAGTATATATTTTGTGTATCCCAGAAGCCTCTCAAGGGGACCCAGGACACTTGTAACCAGTACTTGGGAAGCAGCTATAAGAAGCACAGGGCTGAGGCTCCACCTTGGGCACACAGTGAGTTTGAGGTCAATCTACATGAGACCCCCATCTCAAACAAAACCAAACCATACACAGCAAAAATAAATGTACACCAAAAACAACAACAACAACAACAAAAACCCCACCAAACCAAAAGAAGCTAACAACACCAACAAATCCGATCATCAAAAGATGATCTCTGTCTCCAGGACTTCATGAGAGGGCAAATCCTAAGAGACAAGGACAAGCTAGCAAGCATCAACAACCTAATCCTATTCGCCCTAAACAGTACTCTGTATGAGCCCCTATGGGCCCCTCCTCCTTTCATGACATCCAGGTAAGAGCAGGGTTCTTTTTTTTTTTTTTTTTTTATTTTCGAGACAGGGTTTCTCCTTAGCTTTTTGGTTCCTGTCCTGGAACTAGCTCTTGAAGACCAGGCTGGCCTCAAACTCACAGATCCTCCTGCCTCTGCCTCTGCTGGGATTAAAGGCGTGTGCCACCACCGCCCGGCAAGAGCAGGGTTCTTATAGTATTTTCCTACGCTTTCCTTAGTCTTAACTGTGTTTAAGATGTTTTACAGAGTATATGGCTTCCTGTGAGATACTTAAAGTCTGACCCAGGGATGATCCAAGGTGGGCAGACCCACACAACCTCAGTTCAGGTCCTGGTACTATAAGGACTAAAATCAAAGGTGATCGTGAAATTACCACATTAGTAGACTCTTACTAGCTTAGCTATAGATAAAACCCCCTCAAAGCAGATCATAGAGCACAAGATCGTAAGTAATGTTTTAGGAATTTAGAAGTTGCTTTTCTTTAGGTCAAACCAATTAAAAGCACTAACACTGCAGTTGAGTCTGGACAAGTGTACCCAGGGAACTTCTCTGTCTAATCATTTCTGAACACAAGCACTATGAACTCACACAATGTAACTACACTGCAGAAAACACCACTTACTCCACCTCCTCTTTCCTCCAACCCATTTCCCAAGTGTTAGAACTACTTTATCCCAAAACCATCCTCAGGGGCCAAATTAGAAACCTGTCTTCTAGTCTTCATGCTTGGTTAACTTGTAAATAAACTTTATCTTTCTCAAAACTTGCTTCAGCACACCAGAAGAATAGGTATCAATGACCTAGTTCAGTAATTATCAACTCCAACTCAAAAAATTTACACTTTCTAATTGGGTGCTATTTTAAATAAATACTAATGGTATAGGCTAACAGAAAATAAAGATTCCCACACACAACATGCACACAAAGATAAGCTGTCATGTCTACCTGACTAGTTTTTCAGCTTGAATTTAAAGGGTTTACAGACAGAAATACACTGGTTTGCTTTACTGTACCAAATATAAACTTTTTAATGTAGTAACTTCAACTTGAGAAACAAGTGAGGACCATAAAATACTATTTCTAAACTCTGCTTCCTCCCCGAACAATCTCAAACCATGCAAAACTGCACTAGAACTATTTATACTATGTAGATTAGAAATATTATCCTTTGAGTTCTTCAGCCTCCATATCCATTTAAAAAAATAGTACCCTATTGTTAAAATACATTTAATACTAAAGTTACATTTGATTCTAAGCCAAACAAAAATAGACTGTAGGAGGTTGAGTATAAAGGACATTTTACATAACTATAAAAATGAGAAGTGCTTTCAATGCCATGTTCTCCACTCACGGAAGGGAGGCACGCACTAGAATTATTTAATAGTTTAGAAATCAATTTCGAGTGACAAAGAATTTAGCAAAAGAAATTTAGGGGAATGCGATTTACAATGTAGATTTATGGTTATAACAGACCAACAAAACTCAATAGCCCACTTTAGTTTGAAAAAATTTTGAATTAATAAGAAAACAGTAAATTTCAATTCAACCAAGTAACACCAAATTTAAGCTACTGATCTTGCTCTTCTGATGACATACATAGCCCTTCGGAATGTCCGTGTCCTCATTGCTTCCAGGATCATTTTCTAGATGCTGCTTGATTTTCTCTTCTAGTCCCACAGCATCTGCTCCTTGATACTGATCGATTCTCACTTTGTTTCGAAAAAACAAAAATGTAGGTGTTGCTGAGATGTTGTTCGTGGCAGCTGTTCCCTACAATAGGAAAATTAAACAGTGAAAAAAATTAAAACAAATCTTATACCATTTTGATTTTTCATTCTACAACTTTAAGCAAATTAAAATAGCACAAGTCCTAACCAGAAATGTAAAACAATGTGCTCCTAATTATTATTTAAGAAAGAACAGATTGGGCTGCAGAGAAGGTGGTTCTTCCAGAGGATGGGAGTTCAATTTCTAGCATCTACATGGCAGCTCACAACCACCTATGTGACTCCAGTTCCAGGAGATTCAATTTCCTCTTGACTCTGTAGGACCCAGGCACTCATTACTCAGTCAGGCATGACAAATGAAAAAAAAAATTTAAAGGCAGCCCTACAAAGGAGTATCTGCAGAGACACAGCTACATTACCCATACACCCACATAGAAAACAGCTGCCCCGGCCGGGCGGTGGTGGCGCATGCCATTAATCCCAGCACTCGGGAGACAGAGGCAGGCGGATCTCTGTGAGTTCGAGACCAGCCTGGTCTACAGAGCTAGTTCCAGGACAGGCTCCAAAGCCACAGAGAAACCCTGTCTCNAAAAAAAAAAAAAAAAAAAAAAGGGAAAGAAAAAAGGAAAAAAAAAAAAAACAGCTGCCTTTGCCTCTTCAGACATTAGTTCTACTGTCATATACTTTACCCACAGAAGAGCTACCTTCTAATAATAGCAGAAATTGCGCTTTATGGTAAGCAGCTTTCTTATAATTTCACAGCATGAATTTTACAAAAAGAAATAACCAAAGGCTGAGCATGGTAGTGCCTTTAACCCCAGCACTTGGGAGACAGAGGCAGGCAGATCTCTTGAGTTTGAGTCCTCTGGTCCTACACAGAGAAATCAGGTCAGCCAGGGCTAAATAAGACTGTCTCAAAAGAAAACAAACAAAAATAAGGAAAGTAATGATGAGTCAAAACAAACCACTGCTGCTAAGAAAAAGTATCCACCTAAAACAGAAGAGCCAATCTATACCACCTGTCAAAGAAAGGGACATGGCAATGTTTTCTGTCTTGGAAAAGGGGCGTGTTCATCCATTTTCTACTCTTACAGAACTGATTTCGGGTCATCATTAAAATAATAGCTATCCTTTTAAGTTTTGCTCTAGTTCTACCCTTTAATACTGAATGAAAATTAATAATAACCAGAGCACCCTATTTAAACTTTTCGGCCGGGCAGTGGTGGCGCACGCCTTTAATCCCAGCACGGGAGGCAGAGCACAGGAATCTCTGAGTTCGAGACCAGCCTGGTCTACAGAGCTAGTTCCAGGACAGGCTCCACAGCCACAGAGAAACCCTGTCTCGAAAAAACAAAATAAAATAAAATAAAATAAACTTTTCATGATAAGACTTAAAAACCAACACAGCAAGTCTGTCCTCTCACATATGTAGATTGTATAAAGAGGTACAGAATACATATCATTCAAAGAAAAAAAGCATAAAGGTAACCAAGGGATATCTTCTCTAAATATCACAGGTGACCTACTAGAATAGTGCTACCTTAAAAAATATAAGAGAGACAGAAATATGAGCCATACATGTGATCGTAAATTTCCTGGTATGTATAATAATTAAAAAAACTAAGGTAAATAAAGTCAATATATTTTAGTGAAGTCGATATGTATATTTTCAACATATTAAATATAAAGATAATGAAACAATTTTCTTTCGTAAACTAATATACCTAAAATAAGGACAGTGATACTACCTATTAACATTTAATGTAGGAAAACAAAACTAAAGTGTGCAATGTCAGGTTTCCCCTACCATCAGAAAGTTTAAGACAATTCAGATTGTGCAAAAATATTTGCAGAATATACTAAACAAAGTACTTTTACCTCTAACACACAGCAAACACTTACCAAAAAAAGTAAGACATCCAAAAGAAAACCTCTTGGAATAGGTAACTTGACAAATGAGGTCCTTAAGATGAAAATTAGTTAATAGGGAAATCAAGGAAATGCAAATTGAGGCTACTTTTACTGCAACAGGTAAACCAAAAACAGTATTTAGGGTGATGAGGAACTGAGCTTTCTATCATATGCTGTTCTCAACAATGCGGAGTATAACCACTTTGAGGAGAAGGTAAGGACATACTTTAAAGATAAGATTATAAGTGATGAAATTAAATCTAACTATTATCAAAATTCTCCACGATAACTTTATGATCAATAAGCCAATGCCTCAGCAGATATAGAACAGCCAGATAACCTGCTGCTTTAACAACACTGCATTAATTTCACCTCATATTTTTAAAAAAACCTGAAATAAAACACTTTCATGTTGGATTTCGATCTATTTCATAAAAAACAGAGTGACAAAAGGCTCTTCTGCCTTACCTGGCACTGATGTACATCTACTTCCAAGAAAACTGCCTGTGGATACTTATTACTCATAGAACTGAATGCTGGAGCAATCCTCAAACACGGTCCACACCTGTGAGAAAGACAGAGCTATATTCAGAAAAATAATATAAACACTGTACTAACTTATGCTATAAAAGCATTTATCAGGTTAAATAAAATAAGGCAAACTGATATTCTTGGCTTTAGGCACTCTAATATATCCATCTGGGTCATTTATAATACTGATAAACACCAATATCGCTTTAATGAGTACAGAAACAATATTAGGTCTCAGGCTTAAGACTGTAAAATCTTTCTGTTTTGTTCTCATTGAAAGAATATAGCTGGGCAGTGGTGTACAGCTTTAGTCCCAGCACTCGGGAGGCAGAGACAGGTGGATCTCTGTGAGTTCCAGGCCAGCCTGGTCTACAGAGCGAGTTCCAGGACAGCTAGGGCTGTTGTTACACACAGAAACCCTGTCTCGAAAAATCAAAACTAATAAACAACAACAACATAAGAATACAAAGGAAAATAAAGAGATGTCTATAAACTGAAAAAAAAAGTCAGTGTTGTCAAGAAATCAATCCTCCTTGACTAGGATTAATATACAATCCCAAAATTTTTAAAATATAACTAACAAATTTATACTCTAACATTTATGGGGAACATCAAGGACAACCTAACCTGAGGTTAAAAGCTTTAAAAAAATTAAGAAAGACCTATCATAAAGCTTTACTAATTAACAACACACAATGAATTAGGTTGAACATGTTATTTGAAAACTTTTAGAATTCAAAACGACCCTAAACCCCAAAACTGGATATTATATCAGCCCTCAAAAAGTGTGGATAACAGAGCATTCAAAAATTTCAAATGTTCAGATTTGAGACATTTTCCTGGTAGAGTCTATGTATGTTAACTATTCCAAACCCCAACAAACTCTGAAGGGTGAAACACTCTGAACTCACACATGTCAGGAAACGAATAAACAGCTCGTAACCTAACACACCTAACACAATCAATCACCATCTAAGAACTAAAAAACAAAGCTCAGTGTGTGAGTGCAAGCCATTAATCCCAGCACTTGGGAGGCAGAGGTAGGTGAATTCAAGACCAGATTGTCTACACAGAAACTCAGGCATCATTAACATATGAGGCAATTTTAAGCAGTCTAATATATATGAAACTACTGAAAATAAAGATATTTGAAACACTATGTAAAATAATCTCAAATTTCATAAAAATATAAAATAAGTATAATCAAAGATTGAGCAAAAGAAAAAGAATAAAGGCAAGTGGGGCAATGAAGAATATAGCAAACAGACCAACTCTAATTATACCACTAACATTATAAGTAAATAACTTAAAAAACCAGCTGAAAGTCCCCCTTCTGCTTTCTATTCTGGGGGTGGGGAGGGAATCAGTGATATTGAAGATGGCTAGTAGCTTTGTTATGAGTTTGAGTCTCATTTGGCTATAAAACAAACCTTATTGGAAAATATATGGAAACAGGGAATGAGCAACCTCTTCCCTGGTGTTGAAATATGTCCCAGCTGGTCTCTGGTCTGGTTTGTAGAGATTCTGTTAGTTGAATGCTATAAAGGAGAATGGCTTTTTGGATTGTGCCAGCATAGCTAGCATTGTTAACCAACTGTAGCAGGCTCTGCAAATAAAAGATCTTGAACCACCCCCCCCCCCCCAAAAAAAAATCCCGGGCTGGAGAGATGGTACAGTGGTTAAGAGAGCACTGGCTGCTCTTCCAGAGGTCCTGAATTCAATTCCCAGCACCCATATGATGGCTCACAACCATATGTAATGCATGCCAGGCAGTCAGCCTTTAATCCCAGCACTGGGAGGCAGAGGCAGGTGGATGAGTTCAAGGCCAGCCTGGTCTACTAGAACTAGTTCTAGGACAGGTTCCAAAGCTACAGAGAAACCTTGTCTTGAAAAATCACACACACCAAAAAACGCACCACCATATGTAATGCAATCTGCTGCCCTCTTCTAGTGTGCATGAGGACAGAGCCCTCATGTACATAAAGTACACAAATAAGTTTTTTTTTTTGTAAAAAAGAAAATAAAAAACCAATTATGACTAAGTGTGGTGGTGCACACTTTCCATTCCAGCACTGGGGAGGCAGAGGGAGGCTGATCTCTGCAAACTGGAAGCAGCGTGTTCTAGGGCATCCTCAGCTACATAACAGAGAGACCCATCTCAAAAAACATACAAACAGAACTGAAGGTCAAAAGTTAAGTAAGCTGTTCAAAATCCAACATTCTAGTTAGCAAAACAGCCAGCCACAGGTAGGGCAATTTATAAATCCAATCCAATCCCAGTTCTTTTAAAAGAATTACTGAGTTTTTATTAATAAATAAAAATTTCCTTGCAGCTCTAATATTAAATGATATTCACAAACCTGTTAACTTCTTTCCTGCCTTCTACAATAGCCACTGCTCTTATCTTCAGTAAAGCTTGTGTAAACATATATACAAACATGGATAAAGAAAATGAATGCACCCTGTAACGTCTCATTTCGGAAGGCTTGTTTTTCCAGAGAGGATAACTTTCATTCAGGCCATTTCTGAATGTATTGTTGTTACTAAAACACAGTTATGTCCATAACTGGTTCTGTAAATCACATAAAATATTTATTTTAATAAACGTTACTAATAAGATAATATACTTTGGCCACTTGTGACATTTCACAATTAACAAAAACGCTAATTCTGGTCACCCCATTTAACATTTTACACCAGCCAAGAACAAGGCTAGGGGAAAGCTCAGTAGCAGATCGTTTGCCTAGCATGTGTGAAGCCCTGGGGCCAATCCCCAGCCAAAAAATAAAAACTCCAAAGAATAACGTCCTAGACTCTAACTCTTTAACCATTTTCAAAAGTCCACAACAGATCTCCAGCATTTAGTTGCTGTTCTTTATAAAGCAATGGCTCTACTACATGCTCTTCAAGAAACCATATACTCTTGAAAAGAGTAAGACTACAAAATACAATTCTATTTTCATATAGTTTAAGTTAAGGCAAAACTAACAGTGTTAGAATCCAAAAGTGATGGGAAGGAGCCCAAGGATGCAAGAACCTGGGACTGTTAATGATGATGTACTTCTTATACTTAGTGTTGGTTATAAAGATGAGGTCCCTTGAAAAATTTATCCAGGTACATATTTTAGTAGTTAGTGTACTTTTGAATATTAATCATCAAAAAAACAAACACCACTAGCATCCTTCCTGAATGGTAACTGATACCTAACCAGTTACAAAATAAGGCCCGCTATAAGAAAACAAAATACAGGGTAAACTGTCTATAACAGGAAGATCTGACTTACTGGGGGAAAAAGTGATATACTCACAATTTCGAGATAAAAATCATTCCTATTATACAAACGGGGGAGAAACCATACGTTCTTTTAGGTTAGTAACCAAAACAATAGAACAGCACTGTTGATAATTATTCTGGCCATATTTAAGAAGCAACTATTTAGAGACAGTATTTTGAAAATCTTATCAGAATAGGAAATTTTTAAAATGCCTTTTTAAAGATTTATTTTGTGTGTTTTGCCTGCATGTATGCATGTATGTATATATACCACACTGATGTCTGATGGACTTGGAGGCCAGAAGAGGGCATCATATCCCCTGGAGCTGGAATTACAAGTGGTTGTGAGCTACCAATGTGGGAGCTGGGAATTGAACCAGGGTCCTTTGAATGAACAGACCATGCTCTTAACTGCTAAGCCATTTTTCCAGTCCCCAGAATAGATATTAACATATAGAATTAATTCTCTTAACAGTACAAACAGGTCAATTTAGTCTCATCTTGTCAGGAAAATATAAGAGAATAAACTGGATTGTTGTTGGGGTATAATGTTAAGATTATAATGCAGACAGACTTGTAGTTAATTTGTTCAGAGCAATCTGTATTAAAAATGAATTAAAGCAGAGATTGAAAAAGATGTAATATGCCAATGTCCACAGCAGTTTTCATTATTTTTAATAAGCAAGCACAAGTGTCCACCCAGACAAATGGATAAAATGGTACATACACACAATGGGATATATTTGCAATCCTGATGCATGCTATGCTACAGATGTACCTTGAACGCATGCTAAGTGAAATGACCAAGAAGTATACATTGTTATGGTTGCACTCACATAAGATGGATAAATTGGCCAATTCCCAGAGACAGAAAGTGCAGTGAAGGCTACCAGGGAAGTAGGTGGGTCTGGGGAAGGTGAGGTCTCACAGGTTTGCTCTTCTGGAGAAGTGAGGATGGGGAGTTACCACTTAACAGGTTCGGTTTCTGCTTGGGATGATAAAGCCATTTTAGGATATAATGGTGATGACGACGTACTACTGTGAGTGTACATAATACCACTACGTTAGATTCTTTCAAACTGCTAAAGTGACTGCATATGGAGGTGAACACCCATAATTCCAGCATTCAGAAGGCTATGGCAGGAGGATCACAAGAGGCTAGTCTGATCCTCAAAAAGAAAAAAAAAAGTAAAATCAATGTTATGCCCTATACATTTTACTCTAAAAAGAAAAATGGGGCTTGGGGTGTAACTCAGTGGTAGTGTGCCTGCCTAGTATGTTCAAAGACCCTGCACAAACACTGAAGAGTTCTTGAAAATTTCTTGAACAAAGCAATCTATACACTGCTTGAGGAAAATTAATTTAGACGAATAGTTGATAAGCTATGTGCAATTTAGCTTAAAGTACAACATTGAAGTGAAAAATCAGATATTAGAAAAAATTATGCCCTTAACCTAAAATGAGGTAACATTAGCTTTCCCTGAGCAGTTTAGACAGACTTTATTGGACATGGTTATTTGCAAGTCTGGTATAAATAAAGCCAGTTACGCTGCCAATGAGCTCAGGGTGGGATGAATGCTAGGACTGCCCATGTTTAAGAAACGTGAAGAATATTTGATATTTTAAAAGTAAGAAAAAAATGTTAAGGGTAAATACAACCTTACTAGATTCATAAATGTTACTTCAATACTCTTTTAAACTAAAAATGCGATCTAATTGTAAGCACTAACTTGCCTTCAGTTTTCACAAAACTGTTATTTTTATTGCACTGAGTCACTTAACAGTAAGTATAATCTAGCTCTTTACCGCTCAATCCCCATGCGTGTGTTAATCACGCAGCAGCCCTGTCCCTCACCTTCCTCAGGTCAATCTAGCTGCTCATTACTCTGCCCCTGGTACGGTGAGGGGGACAAATCACTGAACCACAAAAGCGCAAAAGCTCCAACTGACCAAGATTAGAAGGACGGACTAAAAATGAGAGGCCTTGAAGCCATCGCCCTCTCCTCTGCTGTAGTCTAGCCAACAAATGTGCAGGTACTCTCCTAGTACAGAAGCTACAAAACGCGACAACATCGCTAAAGCTCGGACACGTTTCTAGAGTTCCGACATTCCCTTGAGACTTGTCTTACTATATACGCCATGGCCCAAGCTCTTCCATTTAAGTATCATGTCATGTGGGTACTCTATTTCCCGCTATTAATTTATGCCCCTTTCCAGTTCTCGGGAAGACCGGCTCAAAACAAACACCAACAGAACCCCTCTTAGCTGTTTTCATGTCTATTTGTACCCCAATCGCCCGACGCTATCTACATTTGTATGTCCTCCGGGATTAAAAAACAACACAACTAACAACACGCACAAGAAAACCTGTTACTGGCCAGGCGATGGTTGTGCACGCCTTTAATCCCAGCACTCGGGAGGCAGAGAGGCAGGCGGATCTGTGAGTTCGAGACCAGCCTGGTCTACAGAGCTAGTTCCAGGTCAGGCTCCAAAGCCACAGAGAAACCCTGTCTCGAAAAACCAAAAAAAAAAAAAAAAAAAAAAAAAAAAAGAAAACCTGTTACATAAACAGTAGTACTGGGACTAGATTACTCCAAGTGCGTAAAAACTGCCAGGTGCTCAAACGAAGATCTCTAAACTTCCTAACTACGTACCACCTACATAAAAGAGCTCTGTAAATACACGCTGAATTTTGGCTCTTAGGGCCTACTTCCTATGTACATATAAGAACATTATTACACACCCGATAAGCGATCCACCAGTTTTGTGTCTTTTACACTGTGACTTTATCCAAAGACAATTAACATCTTTTCAGATCTCTATCATCTAAAATCATTAAGTTTATAAGGTAATTTGGGTCAGGAGGTGATGGCGCACGCCTTTAATTCCAGCACTTGGGAGGCGGAGGCAGGTGGATCTCTGTGAGTTCAAGGCCAGCCTGGCCTACAAGGGCTAGTTCCAGGACAGGCTCCAAAGCTGCAGAGAAACCCTGTCTCGAAAAACCAAAGGGGGGAAAAAAAGGTAATTTGGTCACCACAGAGGCCTGTCCAACCGGGGACGTGTATACACTGTCTCGAAAAAGAAAAAAAAATGGAGCCTAAGACAATACCAAGCATGGTACAAACATGTTGTGCACATGAAAAAACATTATGTCCCATTAACTTAATTCAAAAGGCACCAACTACGCCTTAAGACTACGTTATTCGGACTAGATGGGAAGCCACAGCTGCATCTTCCAAAGGCTTTGCAGAAACGCAGGCGAAGAGAAAGCAAAGCGTTTGGAAAATTAAGCCTTGAGAAATACGAAAATGCAAGCGATCGCTGGCTCTTCCAAAAGACAGGAACCGGCGCAGGCAGCTGAGGCTGGGACTCCCACAAGCTGGAAGAAGTCGCGGGCCGCCCCCAAGAGCAGAGCACATCTGCGAATTTCAAGTCGGTGGGTTGGCATGTCCTGAGCCGCCGAGAGCCAGCAGAATGATCCCTGCGCCCGCCCGGACGCCCCGGATGCACATCTGAGACCCGCTCCCTAGAGCCGAGGCCTAAGCCCGGCAGCGGCCTGGGCTGTGGTCACCGCCGGACATTCCAGAGCAGAAGCCGACAGGAGAACCGGGACCCGGAAAACGAGGCGGGGTTGGGGGAAAGGGACCCACAGAGGAATACCAACAGGGCCCAGATTCAGCCTCACCCTCTCATGGTGAACTTGACCACAGCAAGTCGGGAGCCCGCCCCACTCAGCTCCGGCTGGAAATCTGGATCGCTGCCGACCGGCTTCACTCCCACCATCCTCACAGAGAGCCCGGCAGGGCGGCCGCGACGCTTCCGGCTTCAAAACTTAAAAAGAAAGGCCGAGAGAGGCCCGGGAAGGGCTGCGGGAGGCCGGGGCCTGGACCGGAGCGGCGACCACGACGTGTCGTCCCCGGAGCTCGGAGTGCCGAGTCACGCCAGGGAGCAGACGAGCCGAGGGGGAGGAGACCGGCAGGGAGGGGAGCGAGAGGGACAAGGCGCGCAGCACCCAGCAGCCACCGCGCGGAGGGAGCCTCGGCGCTGGAGCGTTCGACGTCATTTCCGCGCCTTCCGTTTGCCTGCTCAGCTGAGCTTTGCGCTACCGGAATGGCGCAGGCGCGGGCGCAGACACGAGCACAGGCTGTGAGAGTGGGCGGTGCCGCTGGCGGTTTGAAATTGATTCCCTAGCTTTGCTGACCTGATGTTTCGTTTTGTATTATTATTATTATTTTTGTTGTTGTTGTTATTTTACTGAGGATGGACTCGGGGAGACTGGGCGGCGAAGGGACTCCCTCCCCCTTTTTCCATCGTGGGCCCATGGTTGCTGCCTAAGGCCATAAGGCAACCTTTTGCAAGAATTTTGACAGTGATCCTGTGTTCTATTCTGGCCAATTCCCCACGCACAAAATTGATGTTAGAAACGTTTCTTTAAGGATTTCATTACATAGGGGTGCTCACTGAGCGGTCATTCAGAAAGTATTATGTATCCAAATTCGACAAAAACGAGACAGTGGCATTTCTTCAGGAAGCTGGAGTCCAGTGACACACAACATAGACAAATTTAGATAGGAAAGTTGGAAACAAGATGAACTTGTGACAGAAAGTAAAGGATGAAATGTCACTTCGGAATTCAATCAGTGGGTTTAAAAGGGGGGGGGATGCCAGAGGGTTTGGAGTGGGAGGGATGTTCAAGCCCACTATACAATAGTTAGTTAATACAGCCAGCTGGAGCTGTGTTAACAGAATACCACAGAACAAGTGGCTTACACAAAGTACAACTCTCATGGGCCTAGAAACTCGAAGTCCAGAAGAGAGGGAACTGGTAGAAACCAACAAGAATTAATTTCCTGGGGTCCTGTTTATTTTTAGGTGACTTCCTTTGCCTTGTTGATTCGCATATGCACAATACAGGCTCATCTGTTCCTTTTCTTAGAAAGATACCAGTTTTATGAAGTTAAGACAGGATGGCTAATTATGGAAGGGGAGAAGGAAAACCCTCCCTCCTTTTGTCCTGAGTCTATCACTGGCTAATACCCAGGTGTTTTTGAAGTAAGTGACTAGGCCACAGATCAAATAACGACCCCCTTTCTGAGACACTTCACAAACCCAGATTGTTAAAGCCATGCAATGACACCACCAACAAACACACGGAGAAGACATCATGGGCACACTCCCATTTCCAATAGCATTTTAGACAGCAAAATATCTTTATGTAAACATAGCCAAGGAGGTGAAAGACCTCTACAATAAAAACCAAAAATCTCCGAGAAAAGATATTGAAAAATACACTAAAATATGGGACGGTATCCTGGGTTCATGGGTCAGAGGAATTAATACAGAAAAATGACCACCCTACAATTTACAGGCCCAATGCAATCCGAATCAAAATATTCACAACATTCTTCACAGAAATCTGAAAAAAAATTGTAAAATTCATAAAAAGTCAAAAACACCACAGATTGAGCAAACTGAGCAAAAAGAATACTAGAGGATTTCCAGATGTCGAGATATATAATCAAAACCAATATATTGGCACAAAAAATATACATGCACACTAAAGAAACAAAATACAAGACTCAAGCATGGGCATTCATAACTACAGTCACTGGAGGCAAGAGGTATACACTGAAAATAAGACAGCATTTTTTTTTTTAATTTTTCGAGACAGGGTTTCTCTGTGGCTTTGGAGCCTGTCCTGGAACTAGCTCTGTAGACCAGTAGACCAGGCTGGTCTCAAACTCACAGAGATCCACCTGCCTCTGCCTCCTGAGTGCTGGGATTAAAGGCGTGCGCCACCATGGCCCGGCCAAGACAGCATCTTTAACAGAAGAAAACAGACAGGTCTTCCCTGAGATACAGGTGTAGGAAAGGACATTCTGAATCGGGTACCATTTGCTAAGGAATTAAGGTCAACAATCAAAAACTGGGGGCTCAACACTAAAAAGCTTCTGTTCATCAAAAGAAACAACTAATCGAATGAAGAAATCTACAGAATTTGCTGGTTTATACATCAATCAGAAGATCAATATCCAGATACACAAAGCTCAATACACAACGCAAGGAAATCAATGACCCAATTATAGAATGGGCTAGAGAGATCTAAACATGGAGTTCTTAATAGGAGAAACAGAGAGTGCTGCCACAGGTTCTGTGACCTCCAAACAACTTATGCCATTTTCTAATTCATGTCCTTCTCTTCCCTTGCCTTTTCTTCTTTCTTTCTTTTTTGACTTTTTTTTTTTTTTTTTGAGACAGGGTTTCTCTGTGAATCTTTGGCTATCTTGGAACTCCTTCTGTAGTCCAGGGTGGCCTTGAACTCACAGAAGTCAGCCTGACTCTGCCTCTCTGAGTGCTGGGATTAAAGGCAAGTGCCGCTATCACCCGGCCCTTTGCCTTTTCCTAGCTAGGAATAGTTATAACTCCTGGCTGTCAACAGTACTGGGAACACTGGCCTGGACACCTGGCTTGCTGGTAGAAGTGCAATGTGTCTAGATGAGAGAATACTGAATTGGGCATCTCACATTCACATTAGAGACTCTCTGCTCAGTAGAGTGTCAACAGATGCCTATAGGGAGAGGGGGGACTTGGACAGTCTGATTCCTTAAGAGGCCCGCTATGCCTCTAGAATGCACCACTGAACTGCTTAGCACTAACACAACTGGGAAGCACAAATACTATAGCTAGCTAGTGAGCTCAAAGACTCACTTTCCTGCTACAAGTAGAGGTCGTTTGGTTTTAAAATTCAGGGCTGCTTTTCTTTTCCCCTATTATCACTCCCACAGAGACCAGGAGTGTGTTACCCTGAGTCCTTTTGAAAGTTTTGAAACGGGTTTTCTCCATAGCCCTGGCTGTCCTGAAGCTAACTCTTGTAGACCAGGCTGACCTTTCACTCAGAGATCTGCCTGCCTTTGCCTCCTGAGTACTGGGATTAAAAGCAAGAGCCACCACTGTCTGGTCCACTTGGGTTTTTAAAAATCATATTTATTTATAAATTTTGTGTGTATATATGGAAGCCCATGTTCTACAGCGTGTCTGTAAAGTCCAGAGGACATATAGTGGAAGTCAACTCTCTCCTTCCTCCATATGGACAAGTTCCAGGGATCACACTCAGAGCAGCAAGCTTGGAGGCAAGCACCCCATCCATTGATCCATCTTTCCATGCACAGTCACTCATTTTTGATGTGGTATTTTTTTTTTTATTTTTCAACTCTGTCTTACATTAAAAAAATTTTAAATGTGTAAATACCATTTGGAGTCTGGAAGATTAGAAAGAATTTTGCAGATAAAGATATATGAAAATTTCCAGGATAGAAGTCACAGTTGAAATTATGAATGTTGATGATCTAATCAATAAGTAGAAAAGGTTATAATGGGAAGTTAAGGACAATTATACAGGGAGTAAAAACAAGGGGCGTTAAGAAAGAAAGAGGAAATTGGAACATGATAAAAGTCAAGGGCCCGAGACCAAAAATATGAAGACCGAGAAACACCCTTGAAAGTAGTGAGGTTTCAATAGACTGTCATACAAACAATCAATGCAATTCAACGAATTATAAGTAGAATCAGCTTACCATCCAAAGTGAATTCGTTAGAGCTTGAAGCTTCCGAAGTAAAAGCTCATTGCATATTCCTATCTTAGAGGAGGTGAACTATTGTGAGCACCCTTTACAACAAACCACAAAGGCAAGCAGAATGGTTGTTATGTCTATTTATTTTATTGGTGAAAAAAAACCTGACAGATAAACTTGCATCTGTGTATTTCTCTATGCGCTACACTCTGGGTTACACAGAAACCAACATAACATATTCATGGAACCTTAGCTTTTCTAACTTACCCCTTTCTTGCCTGAATGTCTTCATAACTACAAGTATTATATACAATAATAAATATGCAAACCAAGATATGCATGATAATTATAAAAAGAAATCCAGACAGCTGAAACAAATATTATATTAACAAGTAATTAGGCTTTCTGTATCAAATAATCCATCATTTATCTAAGCAAAATAAGCTTTGATGGGTGAACTTTTCAAAAACATGTCATCATTTTTTCTATCAATTTACATAAGCCTTTTGGTTTCATATTTCCTAGAATTTCCAAGAAAATTTGAGAAGAATCCACTAGACTCAAATCCCACATGAGGATAATTTAAGGCTGTATTCTCGGGACTGGAGAGATGGCTCAGCGGTTAAGAGCATTGCCTGTTCTTCTTCCAAAGGTCCTGAGTTCAATTCCCAGCAACCACATGGTGGCTCACAACCACCTGTAATGAGGTCTGGTGCCCTCTTCTGACTAGCATACATGCAGACAGAATATTATATACATAATAAATAAAATTAAATAAATATTAAAAAGACTGTATTCTCAAATGGATGTGGATTAGTCTCACCACTCCTCAAGGAAACATTTTCAGAGATTTCTAGAGTGATGCATACCACACCCAGTGCCCATTCCTTCCTCATTTCATATGGATGTTGAGAGTCAATTTTCTGTGGGCTCTACAGTCAGCAGTACCCTCAACTGAAACTTCTCACACCCACACTTCACTATTATTTGGTCTGGGTTACCTCACTCAATACGACTTTTTCTAGTTCCATCCATTTACGTGAAAATTTCATTTTTTTTTAAAAAATAGCTGTATACGTACCACATTTTCATTATTCATTCATCAGTTTAAATTCATTGGTTGAATGGACCATTTTGGTTTGTATTTCCCTGCAATTGTGGACAGAGAAGTAAAGGACATGAATGAAAAAAATAACACTGGAGTAGGTTTTCAAGTCTTTGGGCATATGCCAAAGCGTGGTACAGCTGGGTCATATGGTGGATTTACTTTTTTCTTTTTGAGAATTCTCAACACTGATTTCCAGAGTGACTGGAGTAATTTCTTGCCCACAACACAGAACCAGACAGAGAAATTACTGAACTCCATGAATAGAGGAAGTCTACTTTTGTGCAATGCTCCTATGGAGAAGAGAGACCGGGTAAGTCCTCAGGGCTGGAAGGGAAGAACACTGGTCAAACTTCCTCCACCTCAGTGCTGCTCCTGTTCTCTCCTCTCAGTTATGAGTATAACCTCTTTGATGTCTTGGAAATTAAAACAAGCTCAATCAATAACTTAGGTTTGTCCGTCTTCCTCCCAAATGTTGGTTATTACGAATGAATGAATGAATGGAAGGAAGCCAAGGAGATTAATGCATTTGTTGCAACTGGCTGGTTTTGTTAAAAAGATAGGAAAAATATTCATTTCATGTTTTGTATTTTTTCATCTTTATAAGCTCTGTAGATTTCCAGGTAGGTGAGAATTTTGCAGTCCTGGAAAGCTATTGCATAAAGAATGCACTTGAGAATTTTCTTATTAAGCTTCAGAATCAATAGGTCTGAGGTAAACTTTGGCTTTTGGGGATGTGACCTCAAGGAACACACTGAGTAGCAACATTATAATTGGTCTTAACCTAGAGCATGGGACCTTAAGGTTCTTGAGCAGAGCAGAATCAGTTCTTTCAGACAGTATAATTCCCTCACTAATTTGTCCAAAAGCATGCTGAAGTTTGGTGTGGGTAAAAGGCTTCCTATCAAAAAATTGTTATTTCTGATAATTACAAACTTTTTCTTTACTTTATTCCAAGTCTGGACATCTTCACTCCAGAAATATACAAGAAGCACCAGTATCCCGATGTTTCCTCATAAGCTATAGCAGCCAGCTTCTGTACTGTACTTAACATAAAGAAAAAAACAAAACACACCGCGAAGAAACAGCTAAAAAATGTTCATTGTCCTCAGCAATTAAGGAAATCAAAACTTTGGGATTTCATCTTACCTCAGTCCGAAATGTCAAAAATAACTGACCAAAAATGCTGGAGATATGAGGGCAAGAAATAAGAGGTAAGCTTGGTGGGCTGGCTAGAGTCATCACAGCGCTTAGTTAAGAAGACCTGGATGTTTTCCCAGGGTAGAGTGTGTCTGTGTCCTGGTCCAGGGAAGACCTGATTTCCTAGACTGACCATTCCATCCTCGTATGCTATTCCGTCACTTTACAAAGGATTTGAAAGTGAAAAGGGACCTTAGACTAGATGCGCAGTAACCAACATGGCGGAGGCGTACTTAGAGCAGGTTCCAGTCGCTATAGTAACTAGACTACGCCTACCTCGGCTGGGCGTGCTGAGAAACCGTGAACCCTTTTCACCCCGCCTCGTTTTTGCGACAGTTGCAGGGCAAGTCACGGCAGTCGAGGCCGGTGTCTGCTGACTTACGGCAAGTGAGGCTGGTGTCAGCTGATTTACTGCAGCAGCAGCAGCAGCTGTAGCAGAAGCGGCAGTGGCAGCAGCGGTGGCACCTTGCAACCCAGGCAGGGTGACGGTGGCTGCCTGGGCGTGCGGCTCCCCGGGTTCGTCCACCCGGACTCAAGGCCGCCTGGTTTTCCTGCGTAAGCCCACGCCTTTGCCACCATCTTTGCGGAGGCACCTAAAGCATCTCCAACAGACATGGTTATCGCCTGAGGTGAAGCTTTGACAGGTAGGGGCTCCGAAGCCTCTCGGAGAAAGCCTAGCTCTAAAACCTAGCCTTGGAAGGCAGGGGCAGAGGTCAAGGGTCACGAGCCCTGCCGGGCTGGGGACCGTTCCTGCTGTCAGATTGTTATGGTTGATTGCTCTGTGTGGTGCTTCAGGTCACCTGCAGGAGCCTTTTCTCAGGAGCGTTGGAGCTCATCAGGGTGTCTCTAGGGCCCCTAGCCTGGTGACATTTATTGCTTGTGAGAGTGGCCCTAGTCTTGAGGTGTACTGCTTGGCTCCCAGGGATACTCTGAACTGGGTCGGGTGACTTGCGATGCTTGTGGGTGTTTATTGGCGGTGTTTTGGGGGCAGCGTTCTTGCTTTGGGATGCCTATGTTCGGATCTACCTTTCCCTGTTGGTACTACTCTTCAGTTGGCATTATTGGCTAAGGGCAACAACGCCTGTAAGAGGTACATCTTGGAGCTGGCGCTTGATTGCTCTTTTTTTAGGACTTGCTTTGACAGGATGTTTGCTATTTTTCTTTCTTTCTTTTTTTTTTCGAGACAGGGTTTCTCTGTGTGTTTTTTTTTTGTTGTTTGTTTGTTTGTTTGTTTTTCTTTTTGGAGCCTGTCCTGGAACTAGCTCTTGTAGACCAGGCTGGTCTTGAACTCACAGAGATCCGCCTGCCTCTGCCTCCCGAGCGCTGGGATTAAAGGCGTGCACCACCACCACCGCCCGCTTTGCTATTTTTCTTATTGGTCGAACCTGTCATTCTGAAGCTATGCTCTCAACCAGAGCTACCCTGCCTTTGATTTTAAAATGATATTGTTTTTGATCCACCTTCAATGGCTGCACCTTAAGTTCTATGCAGAATTCCCTAGTTCTGCAACTCTTGCAGGTTGAGGTTCGTCGCAGGATATATGCGTGTGTTCATGTGGCTGACTTTTGTACTTAGTACCAGCTATATAGTCCTTACCTTGTAATATTTATCGCGGGACAAAAAAGGTAAACTACTTTTAAAAATTATTTCCTTTCTTCCTTTCTTTCTTTTTTTCTTGTGACAGGGTTTTTCCTGAGTAACCTTGGTTGCCCTGGGACTAGGGCTGTAGACCAGGCTGGACTTGAATTTGCAGAGATCCGTCTCCCTCTGCCTCCTGAGTGCTGGGCTTAAGGCTGTGTGCCACCATCACCCAATTTTTCTTTTTTTTATTTACTTATTTTTGCTGTTTTTGAGAGGAAGTCTCTCCTTGTATACCTTTGGTTGTCCTAGAACTCACTATAATACAGGCTGGTCTCAAAGTCTTAGAGATTGGCCTGAGATCAGCTTCCTGAGTGCTGAGACTAAAGGCACACACCACCATGCGTGGCTATGATTCCTTTCAATGACTTTTATTTCTTGGGGCTTTCTTCACAAGATTGCAACCATCAAATATTATATGAAAGAAACTGAGTTGTTGCTATTTTGTTGCATAAAATTTCTAGTTTGTTTCAGCTTTTCATTTTATAAGCAACCTATGACTATATGGAGGTAGTTGGCAGATCTGAAATGAAAATCTTGCATTGAAATTGTCTTTATTATAAAGAATGAAAATCTACTTTGTTTTTCACTCAAAACAGTAGATAGATCTCTGGTGCTTCAAGTCAAGAGACAAACTAGCATCACTACAAAGAAATGTCCTATTGTCAAATGTTAATGAAAAATTATGTAGGGAAGTTAATTTGTCAAAATTTCTATTTAGAAATTCTCCAGAACTCTACTTTCCTAGAAGGACAAAAGATTTGGGGGACTGGATGAATCAGAGACTTAGTCCTACCCAGGGGAACTTAAAATTTGGGGTACAAAGCCTTATAATCTGGACATTTTCTTGTATCGTGACTGCAGTTTTTCCATGTGAGAGTTCAGCATTAAGTAAGGGAGTTAGGCAGGGTTTGGTGACTCACACCTTTAGTCCTGAGAGGGAGGGGCAGAGGCTGATGGGTCTCTGAGTTGGAGGCCTACCTGAATTCCAGGAGAGCCCAGACTACAGATAGACCCTGTCTTAAAAAAAAAAAAAGTGAGCTATTTCTGTGTCTATCTCCAAACCTCAAGGTACCTACCTCAAGAGAAGTAGGCTGGCCTTGGGCTTTAGTGGTGTGCTGTCTGTTAAGAGGTGAACCTTTAAAGTTTATTTTGAACATCAGGTAGAGATGGCTGAGTTCAGTGCTCATCACTGTGGTGGTTCTATATGCTCGTTCATATTCTATCCTATTATTCCAACTCTTACTCCCATTTTCCTTCTTATTCACTCAGTGGCACCCAGTATAATGCATGCAAGGTACCTCCTTTTGCCTGTGTTAGTTACTACATGCATGCTGTTGGGAGTGCCTATATTTTTAATTCCCAGAGCTTATGTCATGCTATGCATTGTTTCTTTCCTTTTTTCCCCCTAAATTGACTATTGCTTCTAATTTTTGAAAGCTACTTTATTTCTTTATTTTACTTTAAAAAGATTATTTTTGCTGGGTGGTGGTGGGGCACGCCTTTAATCTCAGCACCTGGGAAGCAGAGGCAGGGAGATCCTTGAGTTCAAGGCCAGCCTTGAAACTACAAAGCCAGTTCCTGGACAGCCAGGGCTGCACAGAGAATCTTTTGTCTTGAAACCTCCCCCAAAGATTTATTTTTATTTTTTTTTTGCCTATATGCCATGTGTGTATGCAAGCCTGCTGAGGCCAGGAGTGGGTATTAGATCTCCTGGAGTTGAAGTTGGCAGAAGGTTGTGAGCTACCTAATGTAGATGCTGGGAACTGAACTCTGGTTGTTGGAAGAACAGCAAGTGCTCTTAAACTAGCCTCTCGCCCTGAGGTATTTTAGAGTGTGCATTTGCTGTGGTTCATCTGTCTGCTTCATTTGTGGTTATCCACAGCATCTTATTTTTTCTAACACTATAGTATTCCAACACGCCTTTTAATTGTCTGTGAGACATGTAAAAGACACGTTTCCTGATTATGCAGCATTCATATGATTATTGGTGCTCTGTCAGATTATGTTGTAGGATAAGCTGGAGAGGTCTATGCTCCTGCAAGGTAGTTCTTGGGGTTCCCATATCCTGTCTCTGCACTGGTGCTTAGACATACTCAGAACCCCATCTCTTTTTCCAGACGATTAAATATAAAATTAAATGTCAATTTACAATGAATTTGAGCTTTAATTTTTTTTCTTTATGGTACTGGGATTGAACTCAGGCTCTCAAACATGCTAGGCAAGTACTCTGCCACATGCTATATCCCCAACCCTGAAACTGAGCATTTTCTGATAAGCTTTTTTATCGTCTTTAGGTTTTTCTTTCTGTAAACTTGCCTATTTATCTGTTCATCCATTTTTATTTTGAGGTTTCTGTCTTAGTCTGTTGCCAGTAACACAACTTCATGGATTTTCCCCCTTTATTATGAAGTGGGTTATTTTTGCTTGGTGGGTGTCCTGGAGGTCCAACTTTGAGGGGCCTTTTGTGATAACAGCCTTCTTAGCTGGTACTGAGGCAGCACATGTATCAACTAGTCAGATAGGGAATGCACATGTATGTGCATATGTGTGGAGACAGCACATGCATCGTCCAGCCAGAAATAGGAAGTGCACGTGTGTGTACATATGTGTGGAGGAGGCACATGTATCATCTAGCCAGAGACAGGAAGTGCACTTATGTGTGCATAGGTGTGGAGACAGGAAATGCATATGTGTGTGCCTGTGTGTGTGTGCGCTGTGTATCTTCTGGCCTCCCTGCTTTTATAAAACTACCCATGTTTCGTTAACTTGCTCCATTCTGAGGACATCAGCCAATCACAATCATTTCCCAGGGGCCTCACCTCTAAATAGCATGGATTAGTTTCCACTGCCTTACAATGGGGATTAAGTTTCAGCACTAAACCCTGGTAGATCTACTCTGTCTGTATCCAGATCCTAGTACAGATGTGTGTGGTCCATCTGAACTTGTTCATGTGAACATGACTGGTGTTTCCTAGACACCAGTCCTGTAAGTATTGCAAACGTATCTCTTCCCAATATGCCTTCGTTAGTAACTTTCCTGTGATGCACTTCGCTGAACAGACACTTTCAATTTCAACAGAATAGGTTCTCCCCTGCATTTAGTTTGTGGTTATAGTCTCATTTCTGAAGTTTTTCTCGAATCTTTCAGTTATTCCTCATTGTTACGCTTTACTGATTTCATAGTCTTCTTTCAAATTTATAGATCCTCAGGATACCTGTTCTCTACTCTTTTGTATGTCACAGGTTGTGATCCAGTTTCTTTTCCCTACAACGTGTCAATTTTCCTGTGTTCATCTCCCCCCTTCCCCAATAATAGTGCCACACTTACGCCATGCTGCCCTCTGACATTTATTCCAACACTGGATCTTGTTCCTGTAGTTTATTTTTCTGCGCCTGCTCTGATGCTATGCTCTCTCTTTCTCTGCCCTTTAAGAATTATTATTACGATGACCTGAGATTCTCTGTAGACCAGACTGGCTTCTGTCTCCGAGTGCTAGGATTCATGGCTGGTGATACCACACCCAGCTTACTTTTCTCACTTTTATTTCTGTAGTGTGTATGTTTGTGTGAGGGAATGCCACATGTATGAGAGTGGAGGCCAGAGAGGGCAGATGATCCCTGGGCTCTTGGAGTTGCAGGAGGTTCATAGTCACTGGATGCGGGGGAATTGCAAGGAAGGGTTTCAGAGGGAGAATATTAGGGTTTCACTTTAGGGCATGTTAACTCTCAGAAACTTAGTTCTGCCCAGGAGGTTTGGAGTTCAGGAGCCAGCCCTAAACAAGCAGGAGAACAGCCGTAGTATAGACATTTTCTTTTGAAGAGGATGAATGTTTCATTTGTTTCCGCTGTGCTGCAGAGCCGCTGCTTCCCTTTGTAAAAGCAGCAGCAGCAGCAGCAGCAGCAGCAGCCAGTGCCACGCACGGTAAAGTTAAGGCAGACTGCACTTCGTCTGACGCTGTGTAACACACACTTTCTGTGCTCCTAGGGCTTTCCAATTCACCAAAGTCCTGAAGTATGGAACTTTTATAACCACCCTTCCACCCGGGTAGAATGCTGGCTATTTTACGTTCACTTGACACAAGCTAGCATCAGTTGGGAAGAGGGTACAACTGACAAAATTCCCCACCCCCCAGATTGGCCTGTGGGGAATTTTCATGACTGATAATTGAGGTGGGAGGGCTCAGCTTATTTTGGGGCGGTGCCACCTCTGGACTGGGGTTCCTGGGTGCTATCAGAAAGCAGGCTGAGCAAACCATGAGGAGCAAGCCCATAAGTGGCTCCCCATCATGGCCTCTGCATCAGTTCCTGCTTTCAGGTCCCTGCCCTGACTTCTTTGGTGATAGACTGTGATATGGAAATATAAGTGAAATAAACCCTGTCCTACAAAAGTTGTTTACAGTCATGGTGTTTTGTCACAGCAGTCGAAATCCTAGCCAAGAGAGGCAGGGGCTCACCATGTATCTTGGCTGGCCTGGTACTTGCTATGTAGACTAGGTTGGTCTCGAACTCACAGAGATCTGCCTGCTGAGTGTTAGAATTAAAGGTTGGTGCACCACCACACCCAGCTTCATAACCATTATTTAATATAGATAATCTCATGAATTCTAAACCCCAGATTTTATCCCCTAGTCTAAATACGTAGGCTAGGGTATTATAAAAAGATGCACTGCACATTGTGTTTATCTGCTCACATTAGGAAGTTGGGTTCCTTAATAGCACTGTTGAGAATAGTTTCTTTTCCATCGTTTTTGCTACAAACTATTTCAAGTCTTTTATACAGCACTAATTTAAGACAATCGTGTTGAGGCCAGTTATGTCACGCTGTTTTATGGCACGCTGTTTTATTTGTTCTCTCTCTCTCTCTCTCTCTCTCTCTCTCTCTCTCTCTCTCTCTCTCTCTGTATGTGCATGCCATGCTCACTCCTTAATGGGTTTCACATATTTCTCATACATTTTGTCATTCATTAGTTCATTCAGTACTAAGGGTTGCTCAGTGTCATGATCACCCAGCCATCTGCATAAGAGGATTGTTTTGTTGATGAGCTCGGGTTTTCCCGCAGAGTGCCTCATTGACTTCAGCTGCCTCTCCTACAGGATTATAGAGTTCACTGCGGCCTTCACACTCTTTAAAGCATTGCAGTTCATCTTGCTTTAAATTTTGGCCTATCTTCAGGTAGACCTCAGCAATCAGAATCCCCCAAAGCTTTCTGTGCATAGTTGCCGATTCCCACAGTTCCATGTCCCATTCTCTGTTGCTATCCATTCATATTGTCAGTTTACACACCACCAGCAGAATGGGTCCCATGAGCACCGCATGCCACTTGCAGCACCACTATCCAGGATCACATTGCTGCACCTTTGCCACCAGGCAAGGGCTAGATTTCATGCATACATGCATGCATGCATGCACACATACATGCATGCACACATGTATTTAAGGAGGAGGAATGGGAACTAGGGTAGAAAAATAGAATAAAAATCATGAGAGTATGCAGACATGGAGGCCAGATAAAGAAGTCTTTCAAGGTGGCTGTGTGAACCATGTCAAATGTGGCTGGTAGGTTAATTAAGATAAGGAACAAAACCTGAGCTTTGTTTAGCTTGGGAGGCCATTGGTGGCCTAGCCAGAGCAGTTTGTAGCTAGGCAGAGCCCTTGTCTGTGGTCTCTAAGGAGGAAGGTAATGTAAATCTGAGTGCTGTAACTTAGGTTACCTATATCCTCAGAGTTTAGAGCCAGCCAATGGGAGAGCAGCTGCTTCTCCAGCCAAGGTGACTCTCATTCCTTCTCACTTACACAGCATATTTTACTGATCTTCTGATTTACTGAGACATTTTAACCTCTACCATGGTTGTTTTTCTGGGCAATTTAGTTTATATGTGGTAAAGTTTTAGGGCTCAATTTAGAGTTTGAGGATACTAGGAGAGAAATAATAGAAATGATTGGAGACACAGAGAAGGTGAGAGGCAAGGGAAGAAAACAAGCTCCTTCTACTAAGTGGAATCTGTTTCTTCTGGAGAGTAAGAGCTGGCAGGCATGTTCTGCTTTTGGCAATCAGTAACTACTACAGTTGATGCCGATGGGTGATGGATGGAGTATCAGTGAGATGCTTGGACAATGAATGGCAGCCCAGACTTTTAAAACATGATTATTGTGCTTCAAAATGGCGAATGCCTTTTAAAATTGTGGTTTATTTCTGAGAGGATAGCCACGCAGGTCTTCAAAACGCCTCACTCATGCATTTAGGGCTGTTTCAGTAATAAGAAATGTGTTGCGTGTTACCATCTGCTCATTCCACACATTCTTGAGTACTGGAACTTCTTTCACCATAGCAACCCCAAAGTGTCATGTTCATCGAGAGTATTGTTCCCTGCCAACCAAATAGGAAAGGACGGTCTTGTCAGCTGCGTGCTGTGGGAAGGGGGTGTCCCACACAGCTCCCACATTCCGGAAGTGCTTTTTTAGGGAAGCAGCTGAGTACGGGGATGTTTCTCTGTGTTTCCTGACCTAGCTTTCTCTTCACTTGTAACATGAGGGGGCTTGTTTGTTGGGGTTTCTGTCCCGTCCAGTACCCCATAGCCTGCAAGCCCCAAAGAAAATTACACACAGGTCTACATAAGTTATAAACTGATTGGCCCATTAGCTCAGGTTACTTATTACCTCTTATCACTTATATTAACCCATTATTCTGATCTATGTTAGCCATGTGGCTCAGTACCTTTCACAGCGGGGCAGATCACATGTTGCTTCTTCCAAGTCTGGGTAGGAGTGGGAGGAGTGGGCTCCCTCCTTCCTAGCATTCTCCTGTTCTCATCCCCCTGCCTCTACTTCCTGTCTGGTTGACCCACCTATACTTCCTGCCTGACCAATCAGCGTTTATTTAAAACATGATTGACAGAATACAGACAATTATCCCGCACCATTCACTGTCTGCCTCAGGTTTTCCAAGTCTTTAATAAATTGGTAGGAAGGGCACAGACATAAGGAAAACTTATTTTCTTCTAGTTTTATTTTTTGTTTTCTTGAGGTAGTCTCACTGTGTAGCTTTGGGAATCTTGGAATTCACTGTAATGACCAGGCTGGTATGTGCCACCACGTCTGACTCAAAAATTCATAATTTTGGTGGTCACTTTGTTGATGATACCATACAGTGATCTTGACTTGGACACGCTCTTTTGACAAATGATGTAGGAATGCCCTCTGCGGATCCAAGTACACCTTTGCAGACTTCTTGTTTTCACTATTGCTCTGGCAAGTACGTTTAGCTCTTAGGAGTTTAGTCCCTGCTTTGTGTATTCCCCACTAGTAGGGCAGTAGGTAGTGTCCACCCTAGTTCACACATGTGTGTTCTCATGGGGGAATTTGAGGTTTTGTCTGTGAGTAACAGGAGGCCCATCTGGTGCACAAAAAGTACCCAGACCGAGCAGATCTTGACGCCTTTGTGGAAGTGCCCATTTTCCTAAGATAGAAATGCATCTTGTTTTGCATTTGAAAGTTACAGCAAAAAGGGTTGGAAGGATGAGCATTGGCTGCTCTTATACTGGTATATTATTTGTGTTTTAATAAGTAAAGCTTGCCTGAAGGTCAGTGCAAAACAGCCACATTAGTCAGCCACACAGGCCAGGCAGTGGTGGCACACACCTTTAATCCCAGCAGCCACACTAGTTAGCCAGAGAGGCCGGGCGGTGGTAGTGCACACCTTTAATCCCAGCACTAGAGTGGAGTATGAAATGGGAGGAGATAGGTCTCAGTTCAGTTTCAATCTGAGGATTCGTGGAGGCACAATTGTCCATTTTTGGTCTGAGGTAGAGGTAAGAACAAGCAACTGGCTGTTTTGCTTTTCTGATTTTCAGGTTGAACCCCAATATCCATCTCTGAGTTTTCATTATTCTTGCTGCATGCTCTTTCAGAGGTTCTGAGCAAAATTCCCAGCAACCATATGGTGACTCACAACCATCTATAATGAGATCTGGTGACCTTTTCTGGCCTGCAGGCATTCTTGCAGTCAGAACACTGTCTACACAATAAAAAATGTTACAACAGTAGTATAGAGAAATTAGCATTCTTTTTTTGTTTGTTTGTTTTTTGAGACGGGAGTTTCTTGTGTAGCCTGTCCTGGAACTCACACTGTAGAGCAGGCTGGCCTTGAACTCACCAAAGAACTGCCTGCTTCTGCCTCGTTGTTGCCTCGTGTTGGAATAAAAGGCATGTGCTACCACCACCTGGCTGAAATTAGCATTCTTGTACCTGATTTAAAAAGTATGTGTATGTGTCTTTTACTTGCGTGTATGTTTGTGCACCTTAGTGCTGAGGACCAGAAGAACAGGCTGGCCTCGAACTCACAGAGAACCGCCTGCCTCTGCTTCCTGAGTGCTGGGATTAAAGGCGTGCGCCACCACCGCCCGGCCTGTAACAGGTGAATTTTCGTGATACATACATGTTACTATCTAATATTTAAACATTATTTCCATGAATGAAATTCCCATGGCTGGATTTTTGACTCCCATTTTCACACTTTTGCATCTTGGGATGAACAATGGTCACCTCTGTTAGAAAGGGCTTCCTGAGCTGTTCTGAAGAGCACTATGTTTTAGTCCCTCTTTTTCACAGAATTAGGGACAGCAGCCTTAGAGAATACTTTAAGACAAACATACTTGGATCTAAAATGGCAGGGTCAATCCTGCTTCCAGAGCCCAGAGCCATCTTCCCTTGAAACTCAAACAGCACCTGACAGTTTGTCAAAGCAATGTACATTACATTTCGAGACCCTTGCACTTGTACAAGTGCCTTCGCCCCCGCTCTGTATTTTCTGTTTCTAGAAGCATCTAGAATTGGATTGTTTCTATTTATAAGATAATGCCATAGTTTGAAATATTTCCCCTGAAAGTACTAGTTAGAAAATGTTAGTATACATACATGCTTTGGAGAGTTAGTAACATAGTTTCTTCAAGCATTCCTATTAAACTTAATAAACTAACAGATTATTTTACTCATTAGTGTAATAGTTTTGCTTTTGGAAATTTCATGAATATACAATTCTTTTGGTTTCCATGGATCCTGAGGCTTGGTTCATTTTGATTTGCTATAAAAATCTTTGGGAATATAATTCCTTTCAAGCAATAAATAATAATGTTAGCTATGTCGAGAATGGAGTATTAACAGTTAAATTGACTAGTTGAATGTTGGTGATTGATTGAAGAACAACACACCCTAAATTTATACGGCTTCTTTTTCCATTTAAGGTATAGCATTTTGTGTCTTGGCTCATCAGTTCAGATTAGATTCTTGTGGTCTGATGAGTAAATCTATTCCCAATCTTGTGACCTGATGATTCAAGCCAGTTAAATCTGGGCTAATTTGCTCATTTCACTTTTTTTTTTTTTTTCTGAGACAGCCTTTCTCTGTGAACCAGTTCTGGCTATTCTGAAACTTATTCTGTAGACCAGACTGGCCTCGACCTCACAGAGATCCACCTGCCTCTGCCTCCCCAGTGCTGGGTGGTGTACCACCACCACTTGGCTCATTTCACATTGTTAATCAGTTATATAGCCATAGGTATATCCATAGAAGTATTTGATATGATTTAGTGCTGTAAGCCACATTGTCCTTTAGTTCATGGTTTTGCATTAGTACTTCTGGTGGCTTTTCTAAAGTTTCACTTTATTTTATTAGACTTTTAAGGGCTTGGAAAAGTAATGTTATGAGGTACTTACTACGAGTGAGTCCGTAGACCTAGGTCTGTTTTCATTGCCTCTAACGTAGGTTCGATGTTGAGTGGGTCCTGGACTATCTAGAGGAAAGAAAGGTATTCTTCCAGAGATCCTCAGATGGGTTCAATGCCTCGAGCTTGTTTGTTTGCTTGGGAGAAATCTTCTTTGGTGATATGATTTAAAGTGAATGTTGCCACCATGGAAAAATGAACTCCTTCCAAATACTCTTTTCCAGAAAGTCCTTCTTGAGAATGCCATGCTTCCAGGAACACAGTGTTCTGAATTTATTACAACCAGTTTGGAGTTTAGTTTTCCTTATCTGATAAGAATATGGAAATAATTGTAATTGCATGATAGCTTGTGAAACTGATATGACACAAGCAGACTTTATTAATAAGTGTCTTTTGAGTTTTTCTTTAAATGTATATCTTTTTTGTAATAAGAAAAATGTTTTGGAGAAACAAATTGGTAATTCTACTTTGCAGTAAAAAATAAAAAATATAGGTTGTTTATTGTAGGCATTTTAATATTTCTCACACCTTTTTATTTTCCTCATTTTCTTTTTAGATAATTTCTGTTGGTTGATAATCTGTTAGGCTATAGGTGACCCCCTAGTTAACAGAGTTCTCTTTAGTCTAGACTCTCTGAACTCATAAATATTTAGGTCTTTGACTACACAACTATAAGTACTTTACCGAATACTTTTAAATTTTGTTATATGAAACAATGATTTCTTATGTTCATGATTCCTGCAAAAGATATACACTGTTTACTTATCATTTCTAATTTAAACCTCCGCATCAGAAACAGACTTTGATTGGGATGCAGTAGGTTAAAGGAAATTATTTTTCCTCTGGGTTTCATTGCATGAAGAACCTATTTGACCTTCGGAGTAAATGTGGTTAAGTGAGTTTCCCATTAAGCGCATTCATTCAGTGTTTAGCACACAGTGAAAAGACCTTTCTGTTTTTTTTTGCTTTGGGAGGGAATTATTATTTTGCACTACTTTGGAAATGTACTGAGGTTTGAGACCTCACTTACTCACAGTGGAAGAGAGTAAGGAAGACCTAGATTCTGGAGTCGGCTGCTCTGGGGTCAGTTGCTGCTTCAGGACTGTCTTGGTGTCTGTGCAGAGAGAGAGAGAGAGAGAGAGAGAGAGAGAGAGAGAGAGAGAGAGAGAGAGAGAGAGAGAGAGAGAGAGAGAGAGAACTTAACTTGTGGAATGCCAGGAATGACTGAGATTAAATAAATGTGTTTATATTTACACAACACAATGCTTAGAAGGAGTCTCAGACCTTTGGAAGTTCTCTACAATTTTTGTCCGCAGTCTTTTGTGTACTCAATTTTCTTTTCTTTCTTTTTTTGTTTTTGTTTTTGAAGACTGGCTTTCTTTGTTTAGTCCTGGCTGTCCTGGAGCTCATTTTGTACACCAGGCTGGCCTTGACTCAGGGATCCTCCTGCCTCTGCCTCCAAAGTGCTGGGATTAAAGGCGTGTGCCACCATCACCAGGCTTCTGAGTACAATTTTGTAATGACTGTTTTACTCATGGAAGATGACTTGGGACCAAACAGTCCAGGTTTAGATTTGAGCATCATGGCTTGCTAGTTCTCTGCCTCGGCTGGCGATGCTTAAGCCTCGTTTTCTTGTCTTCTAACCTGAGAAGACTGTTTTAGAACTTGCAAGAAAATTGTGGGAGGGTGAGTGGAGGGAGTAGGAGGGGACTGGGAGGAGGAGAGGGAGTGGGAACTTGGATTTTTTTTTTTATTTAAAAAGTATTAAATAAAAAGTTTAAAAAATGTGCCCTTAAAGTTGCTTTGCACACTCATGATAAATAAATGTGTATTCAAATTTTTAGCCTTTCGTTAGCAAAATGAAAAATTGTGAATGCCTCCAGTAAATACTTTTGCCTATTTTTTAAAGCTCTTAATTTGGGAGTGATTATGATAAATTAGCCATTTTTAATTGAGAAGATTTTAAGTGGTTAAAATTTGATATTTGGAAAATATAATTTTCAAATTATGCAAGTTGACTTTATAATAAAGGAATATAATGTGTTTGAGAGAGAATATGATATCTGACATTATTCTAATTACATTTTCAGGTTTGAAAACGCAATGGCAGGAAACAGTCTAGTTTTGCCCATTGTCCTTTGGGGCCGCAAAGCCCCTACTCATTGCATTTCATCAATACTGCTAACAGATGACGGGGGCACAATTGTAACTGGATGCCACGATGGACAGATCTGTCTCTGGGACCTTTCAGTAGACCTGGAAGTGAGTATTTGAATATTTGCTATACATCCGAAATATGTCAGAAATTACTGACATATTGCACAGGTCCTTATTCTCCTGCACTTTACAGTGTTCTGGGCATTATTTTTTCAATCTGTGTCTTTATATTGATATTGAGTACTTAACATGATTACTGTTTGAAAGGTTAACTTTAAAAAATATTTACTCATGTGTATATGTGTGACTTTCTGTGTGTATGTGTGCAAGCTGTTAATACTCACAGAGATCAGAAACTGAAGTTACAGGCATTTGTGAGCCAATCTCTGGTCATCTGAAAGAATGGCATGTGCTTTTTATCATTGCCCCATCTCTCCAGCCCCATGTTTAATCTTTAATTTGCTATTTATAGCAGCGTTTTTTTCCTTTCTAGGTTAATCCCCGAGCACTGTTATTTGGTCACACAGCATCGATCACTTGTTTATCAAAAGCTTGTGCTTCTGGGGACAAACAGTACACTGTGAGCGCATCTGCAAATGGGTGAGTCCTATTCTGGGTCAGGGTTCTCCGTGTAGCCCTGGCTGTCCTGGTGCTCTCCCAGTAGATTAGGCTGGCCTTGAACTCACAGATCTGCCTGCCTCTGTCCCCCAAGTGTTGGGATTAAAGGTGTGCACCACCAACATCCCACAATATTTTGTGGGATTTTCAGATGTTTGGTCAGGCTTTTCCGTTCCCCCCTAAATTTTCTGTCTTTAAAAATGTACATTTTGGCTGGGTATGGTAGTGTACACTTTTAATCCCGTCATTTAGGTCACAGGGTCAGGTAGATCTCTATGAGTATACAACCAACCTGGTTTACAAAGAAAACTCCAGGCTTGCCAGGGCTACATAATGAGATCCCATCTCAATAAAAGGATGTATTATGTATTTGACACTTACAAATTGGGTTTATAAGGGCAGAGTTAAATAGCACTTACTGCTCTTCAGGAGGACACGGATTTAGTTCTCAGAATCCATGTCAGGCGACTCACAATCTTTAAATTCTGCTCCAGGGGATCCTCTTGCCTCTACGGGCACACCACACATAAACATATAGGTAAAAAATAAATGTTAAAGTTGTGTTTATAGATTGCCGTGTGACTTTTCTGTTTTTGTACTTTATAACTTGTACCAGTTTGGGGAGAGTTTTTTTTTTTTTTCTATTGCAATATTTTCTTGCACTGTCTAAAACTGAAGGAGGGTGTTTGAATTACAGGGTTTTGTTTTGTTTGTGTTTTTGTTTTTTGAGACAGGATTTCTCCACATAGCCCTGGCTGCCTTGGGACTGCCTCTGCCTCCTGAGTGCTGGGATTAAAGGCATGTGTTGCCACGCCTGGCTTGACTTAGTTTCAAGGATATATATTTTTCCACAACTGGTTTTCTGTAATATTTTATTGCTTTTCTTTGCTTTTTGAGGAATTCAGAATATGATGGAAGTAGAAGCACACAGTAGTTTGCATGGCATTATTGAATCAGCAGGCATCTTTGGGGCTTTTAAAAAACTCAGGTGATGCCAGGCTGTCACAGGAGGGAGGCGGAGCTCTGCCAAGTCTTTGTCTCTTCTCTGAACTCCTCTGAAGCTCGTTCTGCCCTGTCTCAGAACGGCCCTTGTGGTGGAGAGGCAGGGCACTGAACGGTGTCTGGGTGTCTGTGGGGCCCAGAGTGGGAATAACTGTAAAAACATTTTTGGGTTTTTGAAACAAGTTGTAGAACTGTAGGAATTTATATGAAACATCTTTTTCTCCTCTATAATTGTTGGGTTGGAATTTATCTTTTGGAACAGGAAGAGATACAGCAAGTAAAATGTAGTACTTCTGTTGTCGATTAAAGGATAATTTTCATTGGAATACTTGGTTTGATGAGAATGTTGATAGAATATTGTTTCAGCAAGGCTTGGTGGTGTTTGCCTGGCACACCTGTAAGCACTACAGGAGGAGAGGCAGGAGGATTGCTGCAAGATAGAGACCAGCATGACCTTTACTATGTAGTAAATTCCAGGCCAGCCAGGGCTACATAGCAAGATTCTGTCTCAAAAACCAACCACCAAACAACACAAATATTTTTATATCATTTGAGATGTAGCAATGATATCAAAATGAAAAACTTCAGTAAATATCATTACATTTTATTAATATTTTCTGTTAAATATACCTTATTTCTTTAAAAGACAAGGCATATCAGTATGTCCAATTTTCAGTGTATTTTTAGGGTTTTTTGGTATTTGTGGAATAAAACTAACACGAATAAGAGCTGTAGAGGTGTACTGACGTCTGGGTTTCTGTTGACGTTAGCCGATTTGTGTTCTGCAGTGCTGCAAGTGCACGGTGCACTGATAACACAGGAGGGCAGTTTAGATACCGCTATCTCTTCCATTGTGTAGCACTCGAAGGCTGGCTCTGCTTCCTTATCTTTGCTTTGAGCTTCTGGACAAGGGAACAACTGCTAGCTGAAGCAGCTACTATCAGGAACCTCTGTGAAGGGGTTGGAACATTCTAGAGAGTCTCACAGGTCTGCCCAGAACTACTCACAAGACTCTAGCAACCAGTGGGGAGCTAGGAATATATTTCTACTATAAAAAGGGTGGAGACACAGGTGGGGTGTTGACAGATTGGAAATGAGATTAGGTAGTGAGCTAGAGGAATGGAAACTTTGATCAATAGCAGTAATGAATATTAGCTACCTTCCTTCCTGTAATATATTAGTTTCAATGGAAGCTTAACTCTAAGCCACTGTACTTTTATATATTAGATTCCGAATGAGCAATTATTTTGTTTTATAGAGAGATGTGCCTCTGGGATGTGAATGACGGCAGATGTATTGAATTTACAAAGTTAGCCTGCACCCACACTGGCATACAGGTTTGTATCTATTTCTTTGGCTGAGTCAACACTGTTTTTCACAAGTACATCATGAAAACATGGTTTAGAGCATTCAGTCTGTATTTTTATATGAAAAATCTTGGAGAGAGGAAATATGAGAAATTTATAATGGTAATTAGTCCTCAGAAGATGGGAGAGATGGGAAGAGGCGTGGCGTGGACGAGACCGCTGGAGAAGGATGAGACCAGCCAGTTATCACTGCTGCCTCTGTGGTTTGGGCTCTCCTGGTTACTCAAGGCAGAGCTTGTATAAGACAGCTGTCCAGTGGAAGTTCCTCAGTCAAACTACCTTGAAAGAGACCAGGTTTCTTTTGGCTCTTTGTTTGAAGAGTTTCCAGTCCACGATGCAGGTTGCTGTGGCAGGATGCTGGTGGCAGTAATGGGGAGTGAGTGGTAGAACAGAACTACTTACCTCGTGGACACAAGCAGAAGAAGGGGAAGAGCCTGGCATTCTGCAGTACATTTTAGAGGTGTATCAATGGTGAAAAGACACCCCGCTAGGTGAAAAGTTTTTCCAGCAGTAACCTTTAGCACATGGACCCCCAGGGAAACCCTGCTGGCAGATTTCTATGAGTTCAAGGCCAGCCTGATTTACCTAGTGAGTTGCAGGCTAGCCAGAGTAACATAATGAGTGAGACCCTGTCTAAAAGAATCCCCCAAGTCTCCCTAAGGCAACAGCAACAAAGTAGTACTGTAACTTGTCAACAAGACTTTCCATACTAATATGGCTCTGACAGTCAATGATAAATGTTTATAGGGAGGAGATGATTGACTGACTTTCTGCCTATCTCTTATCCTAGTGGCAAGAACCTATACATTTTTTCATCAGTGTTTTTAGATCATATGTTTTTTATTTGAAAATCATATTGGGCTGGGGAGATAGTATAGTCAGTAAAATTCTTTTTGGCCTCAAATTCACAAAGATCCACCTGCCTCTGCCTCCTGAGTGCTGGGATTAAAGGCCTGCACCACCACTGCCCGGCTAGTCAGTAAAATTCTTGTGAGGACCTGGGTTTGAGCTCTTGAACCTCTATAAAAAGGTGGGTGTGTGGTATATGCTTGCTGTTCCAGTGCTGGGGTGTGGAGCCTGGTGGAGCCGTGGGACTCATTGGACAGCCAGCCTACCCTACTCTGAGCTTCAGGCCAGTGAGAAATCTAGTCTTTTGAAAGAAAGGAAGGGAGGGAGGGAGGGAGGGGGGGGGGGGGGGGGGGGGGGGGGGGAGGGAGGGAGGGAGGGAGGGAGGGAGGGAGGGAGGGAAAGAAAAAGAGTGTGGTGCTTGGGGACTGACACGTGAGGTTGTCTTCTGACCTCCACAGGCACATGCACACATTCATGTGCACCCACGTACACACATGTAAACACAAATTGCTTTCATTTTATTTTAGTTTAAAAGCTGTAAGTATCAAACGCATCAAGCATAATTATTTGACTTTTGTACAATTTGCAGTTATGGCTTAAAAACCTCTGGCTTAGATATTAGGGAAATTATTTCTGCTGAACATATTTTAAGTACTTTTTAAAGAATCCAATTCTGTACAAGATCTTCTGTGTTTAGATTAGCAATCATATATAATAGAAGATGCCTTTTGACTGATTTATGAGGATTATGGCAGTTTATTCTGTGCTCCCTACTCAGATCCAGAAAAGGCTATTTATTATTGTTATTATTGAGACAGGACCTCTCTACATAGCCCTGACTTTTCTGGAATTCACTATGTAGACCCAGTTGGCCACAAACTTACAGGCAAACTGCCTTTGCCTCTCAAGTACTGGCATTAAAGGTGTGTGGCATTACATTGGCAAGGACTGTTTTTATGTATACAGAGATAACCCTTGCTGACATTTGCACTTTCTGAACTTACTGTAATTACAGGAAATATTGCTAAGTGATTATTATAACATTTCATTTTAATATATTTTGAGAATTTCATACACGAGTTTAATCCATTTTCATCATACTTCTCCACTCCCAAGTTCTCTTGTGTTCCCTTCCCCACCCACCTCTTAAATTCTTGTTTTGTAATTATTATTGTTTCTACCGAATCCAGTTAGTGTTGCCTATATGTGCATGGGCATAGGGCTGACTACTTGGGCCTTGACAGCCTGTCAGAGGCCTAGTCACTGGAGAAAACTAGCTCACCCTCCCTCCGTAGCTCCCCATCAGTTGGTGTGGGGCCTTGTGAATCCTTCATCCACTCATGCTGGAATGTTGGATGGTATGGCCTTATGCAGGTTCTGTACAGGCAACCACAGTTGCTGAGCGTTCATGCACACAACGTCTGTATCATGTCCAGGGAATACTAGAGACATCTTTTTTTTTAATGCTCAAAAAACTTCAGGATGTAATTTTAGACACCCTCCTTCCCAATATCAAACTGTCTTAAATACTAAATTAGTATTCAGAAAATTGTTTGGGAATATAACATTGCATAAAGGGTGGAGGTCTTTTGCCATGCAATTCTAATGAAATATCCCTGCTGTCAGGAAAGTTCTCTTCTCTGGCAATGTTCTCTGAACTCTCTTTCTACATGACATCCCCCCCAACCCTGTATACACAAGTGTCAAGTGGTCCAGGAACCTTCCTTTGTGTACTTCATTTGTTTTTGATCAACCTTCTAGGAGCTGGAGGCACTCCCTTGTGATGTCTGCAAGTTACTAGCCTCTGACTTCACCTTTAGAGTTGTGGTTTAACCTTCACACTTAGTTAAGCTGTCCTTTGATAATGTTTATGCATTGAAAAGTTGTACTCTTTCTTGTACAGGTATTGAATAATTAAGTAAAAAGCCCCACTTCCACCACCGCGTTAATATGTGAGATGGGATTGTATGAGGGGAGGACGGGCTGGATCCTGGTACTGTGGTGGCAGAGACAGGTAGATCTCTGTGAATTTGACACCATGTCAGATGTTGTAAGTCCAGAGTTCCAGGCCAGCCAGAACTATGCTGTGTTCTAACCCCATATCAAAAACAAAACAAACAGCCTGGAGGTGGTGGCGCACACCTTTAATCCCAGCACTCGGGAGTCAGAGGCAGGCGGATCTCTTGTGAGTTTGAGGCTAGCCTGGGTACAAGAGCTAGTTCCAGGACAGGCTCCAAAGCTATAGGGAAATCCTGTCTTGAAAATAAACAAACAAACAAACAAACACCACTACCAACCATATAAAAAAATCCCAGCCAAACAAAGCCAAAACATGAAACCAAAAATGAGCCACATACATCCCCATGAAAATTATAAAAGTTGCTTTGAATGCTAGAGATGAAGATAAAAAAGTGATTTTTTTAAAATTTTTGCCTCATGAGAGTTTAAAAGTGAGTATGTGACATGAAGAAAGGAATATTTTTCTTAAATATTGGAGAGGATTAGTATAATCTGACATGGATGTACCCATATAAAATTCCTAAAATAATTTAGTGTTTAGGGGAATTTCATGTATAATGAATGCATGTTAATTAAGTAGCCGAACTAAAGCAGTACATCAACAAATAATATTTTTTAAAATTTGAATCTAGTTCTACCAATTCACTGTTGGAAATCAGCAAGAAGGAAGGCTTTTATGCCATGGACATTACCCTGAAATCCTCGTTGTGGATGCTACCAGCCTTGAGGTGCTGTATTCTTTGGTATCAAAGATATCGCCAGACTGGATTAGCTCCATGAGCCTTATCCGCCCTCAGCGGACACAAGGTCAGTGTACTATGCCCTTTGGCAGCTCAACTACTGTCTACTTTACTGTGAAGTTCTACAGATTGTCAAAGTTAACAGTTTTGGTTATATTCTTGCATTCAAGAGATACTTGTTCCAATAATTTGTGAACTAGCCCCGCAAAGTAGTTTCAGCTGGATTAGTATTTATGCTCACCAGCATTAGAGTATCTTCACTCTGTGATGGATCCCTAGACTCTGGGATGGTTTTCTTTTTTCTTTTTTTTTTTTTTAATTTATTTATTTATTTATTAAACATTTCTGTCTCTTCCCCACCGCCGCCTCCCCTTTCCCTCCCCCTCCCCCAATCAAGTCCCCCTCCCTCGTCAGCCCAAAAAGCAATCAGGGTTCTCTGCCCTGTGGGAAGTCCAAGGACCACCCACCTCCATCCAGGTCTAGTAAGGTGAGCATCCACGAAACTGCCTAGGCTCCCACGAAACCAATAGGTCCAGTAGAATCAAAAACCCGTTGCCATTGTTCTTGAGGTCTCAGTAGTCCTCCTTGTCCGCTATGTTCAGCGAGACCAGTTTTGACCCAGGCTTTTTCAGACCCAGGCCAGCTGGCCTTGGTGAGTTCCTGATAGAACATCCCCATTGTCTCAGTGTATGGGTGCACCCCTCGCGGTCCTGAGTTCCTTGCTTGTGCTCTCTCTCCTTCTGCTCCTGATTTGGACCTTGAGATTTCAGTCCGGTGCTCCAATGTGGGTCTCTGTCTCTGTCTCCTTTCATCGCCTGATGAAGTTTAATATTCAGGAGGATGCCTATATGATTTTCTTTGGGTTCTCCTTCTTATTTAGCTTCTCTAAGAACCCGAATTATAGGTTCAATGTCCTTTATTTATGGCTAGAAACCAAATATGAGTGAGAACATCCCATGTTCCTCTTTTTGGGTCTGGCTTACCTCACTCAGGATGGTGTTTTCTATTTCCATCCATTTGCCTGCAAACTTCAAGAAGTCCTTGTTTTTTACTGCTGAGTAGTACTCTAATATGTATATATTCCATACTTTCTTCATCCATTCTTCAATTGAAGGGCATCTAGGTTGTTTCCAGGTTCTGGCTATTACAAACAATGCTGCTATAAACATAGTAGAGCATATACGTTTGTTGTGTGATAAGGCCTCTCTTGGGTATATTCCCAAGAGTGGTATTGCTGGGTCCATGGGTAGGTTGATCCACTCTGGAAAGCAGTGTGGAGGTTTCTCTGGGATGGTTTTCTTAAGTGAGGGTGAGTTTGCATGGTCAGGAGTATGGTGGTGATGAGACCCGTAGCTGCATGTGTGTTTGTCTGCATTCTGGCTTTGTCTCTTGCCGAGAGGTACCATTTCTCATGGAAGAGGATGAAAAGAGAGGAGATAAAATTTAATTAGTTTCTGTGACTGTGTGGTTATACTCAGTAAATATTACTGAGGAAAAGCATAATTTTTTTTCTCCAGAAGACAACAATAATGTCAACACTGAGCACGGAGGATTATGCTTCCTACTTGTTTAAGTTTGTGGGAGCAGGCTGTTTAATGCTAGAAGGGAGCATGCTATGATTAACGTGGGCTTCTTCCTGTTTTAGAGGACACTGTGGTAGCACTCTCTGTGACAGGCATCCTGAAGGTGTGGATTGTCACCTCTGAAACTGGTGGCATGCAGGTGAGATGGACAGTGATTTCTTTCTTACTGTAGAATTTAAACCTTTAGTAATCAGCTATTCCGAAACTTAGGTTATTTATTTATTTATTTTTGGTATTTCGAGACAGGGTTTCTCTGTGGCTTTGGAGCCTGTCCTGGAACTAGCTCTGTAGACCAGGCTGGTCTCGAACTCACAGAGATCCACCTGCCTCTGCCTCCCCAGTGCTGGGATTAAAGGCGTGCGCCACCATCGCCCAGCTATGTTAGTCTTATTTCATGGTACTGTGGCCTACATCAATTTTCTGACAATACTGGTACCATTCACTTCGGCTAGGGTAATATTAGCTATTGATCTTAGAGAAAACTGGAGGAGATATTGATCACTTTTGTTTTTTCTTATTAATTCAAATATATACAACCATAGGATTGCTGCAGAATCCCATCCTCTGCCATTTCCAGTAAAGATGTTTTCTGACTCACCGTCAGGGCTTAAATATTGGTAACTTTGTAGAAAAGAAATTTTTGCCTAGCTCTTTTTTTTTTTCTTTCTCCGAGACAGGGTTCTCTATCCTGGAACTCACTCTGTAGGCCAGGCTGGCCTCTAACTCACAGAGACCCGCCTGCCTCTGCCTCCTGAGTGCTGGGATTAAAGGCGTGCGCCACCACTGCCTGGCTGCCCAGCTGTTTTTAAGAGTACATCTTTGCAGTTTTTACTGCCGGGCTTTTTCTGAGGATCTAAAATGATGAATGCATCACATGGTACTCTCATTCCCTGGTAGTATCTTTATCATTTTGTGATGACTTTAATTATTTAATACATGTTATTCTTGAGATTTCATGAGTCTTTTTTTTCCAGGATACTGAGCCGATATTTGAGGAGGAATCAAAACCAATTTATTGTCAGAATTGCCAAAGCATCTCCTTCTGTTCATTCACACAGAGGTCACTCTTGGTTGTGTGCTCCAAATACTGGAGGGTAAGTTGAGTAGATAAATATGAAGTTGTCTTTTCCCTCATGATAAAGTCTAGTTTACCAGATTTTCAAAGATAATCCCAAGGATGTACTTGGCACAAGACTGACAGTCATTTGGAACTCCTGTTGGGTTCTGATGTTCTTTGAGGAATTGGGACTTAATTCTTTTGTTGTTCACTCCATGCAATGAATGGTTTAAGGACTATATTTTGTTGGTCTTTTTTTTTAAAGATTTATTTATTAATTATGTATACAGCATTTTCCCTACATATATGCTGCAAACCAGAAGAGGGCACCAGATCTCATTACAGATGGTTGTGAGCCACCATGTGGTGTTGGGAATTGAACTCAGGACCTCTGGAAGAGCAGTCAGTGCTCTTAACCTCTGAGCCATCTCTCCAGCCCATGTTTTGTTGGTCTTAATTTCTACTTTTTGTTACTATTTCAGTTATTGGTGGTAATTAGGTCTCTGTAGACTGGACATTTCTCTTTGTAGTGTGTTATTGAACCTGAATAATACATTTATCTCCTGGCTTCTTCAAATTGGAAGTTTACAGCTAATAATGAGAGGAAGAGGTTTCTTGTACATTGCTTGTCTTTAATAATAGAAAATGAACCATTGTGTTTTGTTCTGTACTTAGCAATTTTTCAAAGCTTTAGATGTATTTTAAAAATTGTTTATTTTTTGTGATTTTTAATAAAATTACATCATTATCCCCTTCCCTTTCCTCCCTCTAAAGTCTCCCATATATTCTTCCATGCTTTCTTTCACATGTATGGCCTCCTTTTCATTAATTTTTGTTACATATATATGTATAAATATATATATTCCTAAAGACACAAACACAGCCTACTCAGTCTGCATAACCTTGCTTGTATGTATATGTCCAGGGCTGGCCATGGTGTTGGATAGTGAATGGGTATGCTTTTCTCTGGGAAGACTGTTTCTCCAGCTCTCACACTCCTTAGGTGCCTGTAGTTTTTTTTAGTAGGGTTGAGGTCATGTGGGACTTTTTTCCATCCATGTTAACATGTCTGTTGCTTTTGTCTTTGGTCAGCTCATGTTTAGGCAGTTATGTTGGTGAGACTTTATGATGTAGCTTTTTGCATTTCTAGGAAACACAATCTCAAAGCAAATTCCCTGTTCCTCTGGCTCTCACAGTTTCTCTACCCAGCCCCTTCTGCAATGATCCCTGAGCCTTAGGTGAGGGAGTTGTTTTGTAGAGGTTTTCAGTAGGATTAGACTCCATAACTGTGCATTTCAATTGGTTGTGGTTTTCTGTAGTGGTTTCAATCTGTTGTAAAGAGAAGTTTCTTTGATGAAGGGTAAGGACAAATACGTAGAGTTTAGTTAGGGATTATGCTGGTTGAGTCTCTAGTACTTTTACTATCAGAAAAGTATGCTAGTATTTAAACCTAACAAATCTCCTCAAAACTTGAATTAAAACAGTAGAAATTATCCTTGCCCATTTTTTTGGGTGGGGGAGGTGCGGATTCAGGGCCTACCTTAGCTGGGCACTTCGGTTCAGCGTCTTTCACAGGCTGACATCACTGTGTCCTTTGGGACTTGGATCTCATTCACAAGTTCAGCTTTGGAGGATGTCTCTCCTACCAGAGCAGCTCCCATCATGCTAGCAGCCTTCTTGCACAGTAAGTGAGCAAGAAAAGGGAATTTAAGACACTCTTAATTTTAGAGTTGAGAACTCATGCTTTTAGCTGCATTCTAGAAACACAAAATAACCCCTAGAAACTGTCTGAAGGGAAGAGGGTGTTAGGTGGGCACATTCTAAGAAGCCGCCTACCATGGTGGGAACAGTTGCTTTTCCTAACTTAAAATAGTATTTATTTTTGGTATATGAATGTTTTGGCTGCACGTAGATGTGTACCTACCATGTACCACGAGCCTGGTGCTCGTGGAGGTCAGAAGGAGGTGTTTTATCATTTGGAACTGGAGTTAACAGATGGTTTTGAACTGTCATGTGGGTGCTGGGAATTGGACTTAGGTCCTCTGGAAGAGGAAGAGGACCTCTCGGTGCCCACCACCCCGAATAAAATTTAAGAGGAAAAAGCAAAGGAAGAAGGGGAAAATCTCATCATGGAAGTTTCTGTGTGACACAGTGAGCCATGCAGTAAACCCTTTATCCACACATTTTTACTGCAGGAGTTTATCACAAAGAGTCAGTGATCTGGTTCGAGACCCCCGGTCTCTGTTATACCGTCGATGTTAGGCCCTCACTGGAACGTTTTCTGGTCATCCAGTTGCTGCTCTGTGTCTGGAGATTCTGCAGCCATGGGCTCACAGGACTGACCCGTCCTATCCCCAGCTCTAGCAGATCACATATGGAGTGGATATTGGGCTGGGCAAACACATAAGCCTGGTTCTGGGCCTGGGTGGTTTCAGCCCACCGGCTCTACCGTGTCTTCACCACCATTATGCGCTATCCAGCATTGCCCTGGCCAGTTCACGCCTTGCAGTGGTGAGCAAGGGGCAGGGCCACTCGCATCCCCAGAATCACTTTTCCCACACCTACACCTTCAGGGTCAGCTCTGCTGTATTGCCCAGGTGAGGTATAGGGGGCCACTCTCCCGAGTGCTGCCAGTGGTGGAGGGCAGGGGCAGCTCTGGCCCTGGACCTCAGAGCCAGCTATTCCACCACAGCCAGAGGTCACCCATAGGTGGGACCTGTTGAAGATGACTGCCCTAGATCTCGCTGAGAGAATGTCCTCATCTACCGAGTCTCACTGTAAAAGCCTAGGTTTGTTAAATATATTTGCAGAAGTTTTTTTTTTTCAGGTTAAATGCTATTTTATCACATTTAAATTGTTACCAACTGGAGTCAATTGAAAAGTGAATTTCTTTTGCCCCTAGGTGTTTGATGCTGGAGACTACTCCCTGCTTTGTTCAGGTCCTAGTGAAAATGGACAGACATGGACTGGAGGGGACTTTGTGTCCGCAGACAAAGTGATCATCTGGACTGAAAATGGGCAGAGTTATATTTATAAACTCCCTGCCAGGTATGAAATATATAGGTTTAGTCAAATGTAAAGAATTCACAATTTGAGCTGTAACTCTAAAGAATGAATATTTATGTAGTGTAAATATTTAACTTCAGAATGTCTTAAGGTCTGATTATAATCCCAATTTAAATTCTAGGCACAAAAAAACAAGTGGCTTTTTGCATTTATTTATTCACTGTATGCATGTGTACACATGTATGTATGCATATATACCACTGTGCATGTGTGCAGGCCACAGAGAAGCTCATGGACATCGGTTTGCTCTTTCCATATGTAGTTCCAAGGATCAAACGCAGGTTGTCAGGCTTCCCAGCAGGCTCTCTTACTTGTGAGATATCTCATGAACCCTCAAAGAATTGTTTTAAGTTATTAAGTTAAATTAAGCTTAAAAATCCCATTGTCGATTCTAATAAACTCTTATTTATTTTATGTGTGTTTATATTTCACATAATTTATTTTATGTGTGTCTGCGAGAGAGAGACAGACATAGAGGGTGTCTCACTGTGTAGTTTTTTTTTTTTTTTTTTTTTGGTTTTTCGAGACAGGGTTTCTTTGTGGTTTTGGAGCTTGACCTGGAACTAGCTCTTGTAGACCAGGCTGGTCTCGAACTCACAGAGATCCGCCTGCCTCTGCCTCCCAAGTGCTGGGATTAAAGGCGTGCACCACCACCGCCTGGCTCACTGTGTAGACGAGGCTGTCCTTGAACACACACGCAACTGCCTGCCTCTGCCTCCAAGAGCTGGAACTAAAGGCCTGCGCCTCCTCGCCTGGCCCTCCTATCAGCATTTTAAGTGGATACCCTCTTTTCCTCTTTCAGTTGTCTTCCAGCTAGTGATTCATTCCGCAGTGATGTGGGGAAAGCAGTTGAAAATTTAATTCCTCCTGTGCAGCATAGTCTCTTGGATCAAAAAGATAAAGAGGTAAAGTTCCTCAGGTATCATTTATAATTGATGGTTATATCAATGGTGTCTAGACATTGGAAAAATTCAATAAAATTTGCAAAAACTTTTGGTATAGTCAATTGTAAACACATTTCAAAAAATTCAGATTTTAAAACTATGTAATATAACTGTTAAATAGTACCTGCCTTTATCTAAGAATACAAGTGATCTTATCTTGATTATACATTGGAATTGGCTTTTTATAAAATCCATATTGACAGTTAAAACACGGTGAAGACAGTTGTTGAAGGGCAAGGATAACTACGTGCTAGTACTTGCTAACTAATTGTCATGCATTGGTTACTCTCTCTCCAAAATCAACTAGTGCGTCAAATAACTGGATATTAAAGCTGAAAACTGAATATTGTCTGTATTAAAATAGAAACTGTTTTTAGAAAGCCTTTGTACTGTCTGTTTATATTTGAAATGCAGGGGCTGGAGCAATGGCTCAGTGATTAAGGTCATTTGTTGCTCTTCCAGAGACCCACAGGGAGGCTCCCAAATGAAACTAACTGTGGTTCTCGGGGAACCGGTACCCTTTCCTGGTCTCTATGGGCAACAGGTGTGCACGTGGCACACAGATTCAGATGCAGGCAAATGACTCATAAACATAAAAAAATGAAATGCAGTCACACTTATTCTGAATTTTCCACTCTGGTCTCTGGGAGTAGTAAGAAAGAAGCTTTGTTTGGGAAGGAAGGTTTTCTATAAGGTTTCTAAGGTTTTGTTCTGGTTCTGGGTTCCATTTTTATCATTCTGAACCTTATGTCCCACCCATCAGTGGAGATCGTAGGAACAATGAGCTCATCATTTTGAACCTTATGTCCCACCCATCAAAGGAGAATGGAGGATAAGAGAAGGGAATGGATTTTTTCTATGAATATTTTGAATATAGAATTTGTACATCTAGGTGTATTTTAATATCTTGTATAAATTATTTGCTTTCTATTTCTTGAACTCCTACTTGCTACTGTCCAGGTCAGTGAGTCACTTCCAGCTAAACTAAGTGCTAGTGATGTGTATGAAAAGCCTACATTAATAAAACAAAATAGTTGTTATGACAAAATACTTCACAAAAGCAATGTAAGGCTTATAATTTGAGGATGCGTCCCTCATGATGGGACATCTTAGTGACAGTCGTGTAAGGCAGCTGGCTACATTGCTTCTGTGACCAGAAATGCTGGTGCGTAGCTTGCCCTCTGCTTTATGCAGTCCTGACCCAGCCCATGGGTGCTGACCACACTCAGGATGGGTCTTCTCACTTCAGCTCACCATCTGGAAGATCCTTTACCCATGTGTTCAGAGGCTCCATCTTTCCCAAGTCTAGATTCTGTTGAGTTGATAACCATTAACCATCAAATAATTTTTCTTCAAGTATCGCCTCTCTACTGTATGCTAGTGTATTTTAAGTTGAAATGTGTGTATAATATGGTGAGAGACATTGATTCACTAAAATGTGATATTTGTGGTTATGGCTGCTATAGCAATTCCCTTTAACCATGTAGTTTTTAATTAAAGTTATTAATATTTAAATAAAGCTAAATACTTGGCTGTGTTTAATATTACTAGTTTCCAGAGTCTAGTACTTTTTATGATGCAACCAAATACTACAACTAGATTATTTGTTAACTATAATTTTGAAACTGAATTTTATTTATTATAATCTTTATGCTAAAATTCTGTTTGTTATAATTAATTATGTAAATGTGGCCAATTAAATGCTACAGACTTTTTATTTTTTAAAATATGTGGTCTGGAGAAACAGCTTAGCTCTTTAGAGCACTGGCTTCTCTTTAGAGGACCTGGATGTGATTTTTACCACCTGCATGGCATTTCACAACCATCTGTAACTCTAGTTCCAAGGATCTGGTGCCCTTTTCTGGCCTCCACAGGCACAGGTACTCATATAGTGCACAGAAATGCAATTATTCTTTGTGACGTAGCAGGGGGCAGGAAAGATAGGATTAGTGAATTGTTTTCTTTTAGTGATATATTTTATTTTAATATTTATTATATTTACAATTTTATTCATGAGTACTATCTTTGCATCGTTTCCACCTCATGCTTTCCCACCTCCAGCGTCTCCCACATCCCTTTGCTCCTTCTTATCTTCATGACTTCCTCTTCCTGGATTATCATTGTTGCATATGTATGCATGTATAAATTCAATCTGCTGAGCTCATGTTGTGTTGCTTTTGTGTAGAACTCTTTGTTTTTGATCTTTTAAGTAGAGACTTCTTTTTGATTAAGAATGACCTAATTTCTAAATTAATTATTTAAAAATAACTAAGTAAATTACCCTGTGGTTGGTAACCAGTTTTTATAAAGTTGAATAAAAGACTATCATGAGTAGTTTAGAGAAAGGCTATAAATACAGTTTTTCATTTCTTTATTGTTTATGCTGTACTGCAAGTGACATGAATAGTAATGCTATTAAATTACATGCAAATATATTGAATAATCATTCTATAAACATTTTAGAACTGGGATATGATCAAAGAGTTGAATACCTTTTTCTGAGCATGTTAATGTCTAAAATATTTGATTCTAAATACAACTAAAGAGACTTGACTTTTTTTCCCCGGCAGTTGGTAATTTGTCCTCCTGTTACTCGGTTCTTCTATGGATGCAAGGAATATTTGCATAAACTATTAATTCAGGGCGATTCTTCTGGACGGTTAAATATTTGGAACATTTCAGACATAGCTGATAAACAAGAAGGTGCTGAAGGTAATAGTAAATATTGTGCATTAAATACATAATTCTTTCATTATACCATTTTGAATCATAAGAAAATTGAAAATACAATTTTCTTCTAAGATTTATATTTGATGAAAGTAACTTTTACCTTACGGAATCAATTAATGTTATATATTTAATGTTATTTTTTAATATAAATGTATTTATTTTATATGACACCAAACCTCTACAGGACTAAAAACGACCACTTGTATTAGTTTGCAAGAGGCATTTGACAAACTGAAGCCTTGTCCTGCTGGGATCATAGATCAGCTAAGTGTGATTCCCAACAGCAATGAACCTCTTAAAGTGACTGCGAGTGTCTACATACCAGCTCATGGACGGCTTGTTTGTGGCCGGGAAGACGGAAGCATAATTATTGTGCCTGCCACCCAAACGGCTATAGTGCAGCTGTTGCAAGGGGAACACATGCTCCGAAGAGGTATACTGGGGGTCTAGCTCTGTCCACTGTGCTTTGAGGACACTGTAACCGTGATGTTGAGAATAAGAAATAAAACCCACTAGTATAGTTGTTAGTCTAGTTGGTAGTTTAATGTATATTTGATGAAATTTTAAATATGACATGGGAAATTAACTACTATAATATGTTATATAACCCAGTATAGCAGCATTATTTTCATTTGTACTTTTAATAAATATGGTAATTTTATTGAACTATTATATATTTTTCTTTTATAGTAATTCCTTAGACTCTTATGACAATTTGACATGTTTAGCACATTTGGGCATAGACTAGCTCTGTTTTAAGGGCCAGTTAGTCTTGGGTAAGTAGTAGCTACTGAGCTTCACAGACCAGTCCTAGAAGTAAAGCTATAGCTCTTCTGGTGTTTATGCTTGCTGGTTGAAGCGTTCTGAGACTTTAATCTTCCAATTTTGAATCCCCAACCTCTTTCACAGGTTGGCCCCCTCACAGAACTCTCCGTGGCCATCGGAACAAAGTTACATGTTTGCTGTACCCTCATCAGGTCTCGTCTCGCTATGACCAAAGATACCTGATATCTGGAGGTGTGGATTTTTCCGTCATAATTTGGGACATATTTTCTGGAGAAATGAAACATATCTTCTGTGTTCATGGTGGTGAGATCACGCAACTTCTGGTCCCTCCTGAAAACTGTAGTGTAAGTTGATTTATTTTAGATGATTTCTCTACAGTGGAGGGGCCTTTTTGCTATTAGGCATGTAAATGGAATCCACGGGGATTTAGAGGAAATATAAGAGTCAACAAAACTCTTATAACATGTCTCTAGTGGCAGTTTGGAGCATGCTGTGTGAATGAATTGAAAATTTTTGTTTCAGAGCAATTTAAAAATCCCAAAAGATTTTTTTCTAATACCATTAATTTTGAGTCCCTCTAATCAGAATGACAGTGAGCATGCACTTGGTAGATGCAGTGTGTTTAGGAACTTACTGATGTAATTTATTATAACTCTGATTATCAGCAGAGAAAAGGAAACATTGCTATGATAAAGAACTAAACAAAGTGTTCAGGCTTAGATAGGGATGAAGAACTCAGAGGTTCTACTTGCCAGATAGACAGCCGCCATCATAATGGAACAAGGTCTAAAGGCTCTCTCCCATTTCCTCACTGGCACTTGTCTCCGCGGACAGTTAAGATGCACTCATTTTCCTGTTATCTGTTCTTAAAAGCCATTCTTTCCTTACTTTATTTTGGGCTATATATTTTTTGATATCTTTTTTCAAAAATCCAAACTCAGGTCCTCAGGATTGTGCAGCAAGTGCTCTTGCCCACTGCACCATCTTTCTAGCCCTTTCGAATGCTGTGCTCTAACGCTCTAGAGCTGTGAGTCTCAGATTCATTTTCTTTCAACAACTGAGAAATCTAAGCAGTGCAGAATGAATAACAATTGAATGTTTTCCAGATTTGAGCAGCCGCCCAAGGTTGACTTGGGTGAATTATTGACATCTAAAATCTGGGTGAAGGGAACCACAAGGGTGCTCTAGATGTCTGTGGAGTCTGAGGGAGGGGAGTGGGGAGAGGAAAGGCAGCTCTTACGAATACCCAGGTGTTGCCATGGAAGATGGCTTCTAGTCCTCTCTCATCAGGACTGCGGTCACTTGAGAATGCTCTGATACCCCCCATCAGCTTACTTTGCCTCCTGTGCTGTTCAGTGACTTCTTTTTCTTGTAAATTCCAGCATCCATACTTACCAAGACCTGAAACTTTCTGTTCTCACATAGGTTACTGATAGAGAAAGGAACTAGATTTTGGAAAAAAAAAATATGAAAAAAACAAAAGAATTCTAAAATACCAGGAGTACTTCATAAAAACATTTCCCTTAAGAAAGTATATGGGCAGCATTAGCAGCAATATAAAGCTACAAGGCTAACAACACGAGTAACCCAGTAGAATACTTCCTACTTGAGGAGTAGTAGATATCTTTGCTTGTACTTTCCACGTCTCCTTGGTTGGTTATCAGTTGAAGGGGGTTGTTGAATTTAGAATGTTTCTGTACATGATCATGTGCTAACACTTTTACTCAATCCACACTGTATTTGGATAATCCAGATACATGCATTGATAGTACACGAATAAAAATTGAAATGAAAGGATAAGTACCAAGTTTAGACTATGGTTTGCTTTTGGAAGTAAAGGAGAAAGTATGGATTCGAACAAAGAATGTGGCTATTATTTATTTAAAACAATCTTTTTCTCATTTTATATACCAGTCCCAGTTCCCACTCCCTCCCCTCCTCTTGCCCCCCCTGCCTTCCCGCCCACCTCCATTCACTCCTCAGAATGGATAGGCTTCCCATTTAAGTCAACTAAGTATGGCATATCAATTTGAGACAGGACCAAGGCCCTCCCCGCTATATCTAGTATGAGCAAGGTATCCCTCCATAGAGAATGGGCTCCAAAAAGCCAGTTCATGCACTAGGGATAAATCCTTGTCTCACTGCCAGTGGCCCCACAGATTGCCCAAGCCACACAACTGTCATCCACAGAGAATGTGCCTTTTTTTGTTTTTCAAGACAGGGTTTCTCTGTGTAGTTTTGGTGCTTGTCCTGGAACTAGCTCTTGTAGACTAGGCTGGCCTTGAACTCAGAGATCTGCCTGTCTCTGGCTCCTGAGTGTTGGGATTAAAGGTGTGGCTGAGAATGTCGCTTTTTAAAATGTAGATTTTATTTGTTTTGTTTTTGGTAAATATGAACCTAATATTTTTTATTAAATGGATGATTAAATTGTCATAGCTGCTTTTTTGTTAGTATATCCATTTGGAGTAGACTATCTGGAAAACTAATAAATAATTAGTACCACTGGTATACTTCTACATGTGGACATGACTTCTTTAATATGTGAGCTAAAAACCTTTTATAAAACTTATTATATGTTAGGGAACTTATGTTGTCACATAGTGTCTACAGTGATCCAGAAGGGGGCAGCATGGGTCTGTGAAGACAGCGATAGAGGTCTCTCCTGTGATCATTACTGTTTAATTTCTGTTTCCGAGGTCCAGTTCTGACACTATGAATAGCTTATATGACTAAGTGTGTATTAGCTTGACAAATGTTGGTAGCCAGGAAGAGAGGTTAACTAATTAGATTTTCTTTGTATTTAATTTCTATTTTTAGAATTTTAGATGTGAGTACTGTATTTACATCATATCTACTCCTCTTTTTCCCCCACCACGCTTCCTATATTCTCCTACTCCTTTTCAGATTCATGACCTCCTCTTTTTAAATTATCACACACACATATGCACATACACACACACACACACACACACACACACACACACACACACCTCTTTACCTTACGCAGTCCATTTAGTGTTGGTTGGATGTACACATGTTTAGGGCTGAACACTTGGGATTATATAACCTATCAGGAGGTTTGTTCCTGGAAACATTGATTCCTTCTCTCTCAGCAGCCATTAATTGCCTGCAGGGTTTCCATTTATGGGTAGGACCTTGTGAGATTTTCCCTGTCGATACCGGCGTGTCAGCTTATGTTGTCATTATGCAGGTGTTATGTCGGCAGCTGTCTGTCAAGACCTCGTGTATGCAGTTTCCCCAGCGTATCTAGAAGACTGTTTACAGCAGGCATCCAGTTCCTCTGGCTTGATAATCTTCTGCCTCCTTCTGCAGCTGTCCCTGAGTCTTAGCTTTCCTTTTTAATAATGTTTCTTTTTCTAAAGACAGGACTCAACACTTTCCCCCTGATTAGCACTGTTCTCACGTTTTTTAGTCTAAATTTTGATTTTTAATTGAATTTGAATGTTATGTTTCAAAGCAATGCTTATAAACCTAACATAGTATCTTAAGCAAGCAAAATAAGCATCTTAATATAAATTAAGCAAAATTAGGAAGCAGAACTGTACTGTTTATTAAAATGAAATTTTCAGGGCTGTAGAGATGGCTTGGCAATTAAGAGCATTTGTTGCTCTTTCAGAGGATCCAGTTTCAGTTTCCAGGACCCACATCGTAGTTCACAGCTATCTCTAATTCAGCTTTTGGGTTTATGATGCACTTCTGGCTTCCTTGATCAAACTCTCCATACACCTGAGGTGTGTGTGTGTGTGTGTGTGTGTGTGTGTGTGTATAAACACTCATATACATAACCTAAA